>NC_087167.1:16565000-16612500 GCF_035594125.1 Scylla paramamosain
CCTTCATATTTTTCACCTATTCCTTCCCCTCTCCCTTTCGTCTTGGCCTTTTCCTTCTATTCGCGCTCTCCTCCTCTTCACCTCCTCCTCCTCTTTCCCTTCCCTCTATCCCTCCTTCAATACTTAACCTCCTTTTTCTCCTTCTCTGCATTTCTTCTTTGCAATCACTTCTTCCTCCTCCTCCTCTTCCTCCTCCTCCTCCTCCTCCTCCTCCTCCTCCTCCTCCTCCTCCTCCTCCTCTTTCTCCCTTCCTTCATCCTCCTTTCCGCCTCTCCCTCCTCCTCTCTTTGTTTCCTTTGCTTCTTGCTCTTCTTCGTAAATCCCTCCTCCCTGCTGGCTGCTCCCTCTTCGTTCCCTCTCCTTCATTTCCTCACGATTTTCCTTCTTCCATCCTTCACCACACACACACACACACACACACACACACACACAGTGTACACACACACTTCATTAAATACGACTAATGATGTGATGAACAAATCCGGTGCAGTAACAACAACAAAAAAAAAAAAACAACTATAATAGCATGAGTCCACGTAGAATGACATCACAATAGAAACAAATAATAATAACAAAAACGACTTATTCATGCCAATACAAACCTATTAAAAATAAATACACATACAAATATGAATGAATACAAGAAAAATAATGAAAAATTGGTATATCTCATAACACACACACACACACACACACACACACACACACACACACACACACACACACAGTACCTCACAAAGCTCCACGAGGCTGTGATTGATTATGTGACAGCGGCTTTAAGAAGAGGCTGGGTGGTGGTGAAGGTGGTGGTGGTGGTGGTGTTGGTGGTGGTGGTGGTGGTGACTAGCGGGAGGAATACACAAAGAGAGAGAAAAAAAATACCGAGAGATTTTTAGTGCATGAGTGGAGTATCTCCTGAAACTGCACGTATTAATCTGTTGTATATAATCTATTGTATTACTGGAGCATCGTTATTAATGAGTTTACCCAACTTTATTCAATCAGTCCAATCCTTTCAACTCTTCTGAATAACCTCGCGTCAGTAGTATTTCATTTTTTTTTTTTTTCTTTTATTCACTTCACAACCTTTTCCCAGGCAACAGCTTCCAGTTTCCATTTTTTTCTTACATACCCTTTTTTTCATTTTTACGTGTCAAGGAGTTTAGCTGAGAACGCACAAAAAAAAAAGAGAAAAAACGCTAAGCAAATACAACTGAAAAAAAGTAAATGGATTACAAAAAAATTAGTATGTCTCTGATAGTTCTCTTTTCAGTCCACCTTGTCCCAAATGTGAGTCTGTCTGTCTGTCTGTCTGATTGTCTGGTGATATTCTCTATATTCAGCTTCTGTTTGTTTCTGCTTCTCTTTGTTCCTTTACTCTTCTCTCTGTCTCCGTCTGTCTGCCTGTCCGTCTTTGTACATGTCGGTCTTTCGATGTCTCTCTTTTCATCTTTGTTTCTCCGTGCGTGCGTGCGTGCGTGCGTGGTGTGTGTGTGTGTGTGTGTGTGTGTGTGTGTGTGTGTGTGTGTGTGTGTGTGTGTGTGTGTGTGTACCCGCCTTTCGGTCTGTTTCTCAATCAGTATGCGCCACTGTGTTCATCTCTCTCTCTCTCTCTCTCTCTCCTCTCTCTCTCTCTCTCTCTCTCTCTCTCTCTCTCTCTCTCTCTCTCTCTCTCTCTCTCTCTCTCTCTCTCTCTCTCTAATAATATATATATATATATATATATATATATATATATATATATATATATATATATATATATATATATATATATATATATATATATATATATATTTTTTTTTTTTTTTTTTTTTTTTTTTTTTTTTTATGTAGGAAGGATACTGGCCAAGGGCAACAAAAATCTAATAAAAAAAAAATGCCCACTAAAATGCCAGTCCTATAAAAGGGTCAAAGCAGTGGTCAAAAATTGGTGGATAAGTGTCTTGAAACCTCCCTCTTGAAGGAATTCAAGTCATAGGAAGGTGGAAATACAGAAGCAGGCAGGGAGTTCCAGAGTTTACCAGAGAAAGGGATGAATGATTGAGAATACTGGTTAACTCTTGCGTTAAAGAGGTGGACAGAATAGGGGTGAGAGAAAGAAGAAAGTCTTGTGCAGCGAGGCCGCGGAAGGAGGGGAGGCATGCAGTTAGCAAGATCAGAAGAGCAGTTGGCATGAAAATAGCAGTAGAAGACAGCTAGATATGCAACATTGCGGCGGTGAGAGAGGGGCTGAAGAGAGTCAGTTAGAGGAGAGGAGTTGATGAGACGAAAAGCTTTTGATTCCACCCTGTCTAGAAGAGCAGTATGAGTGGAACCCCCCCAGACATGTGAAGCATACTCCATACATGGACGGATAAGGCCCTTGTACAGAGTTAGCAGCTGGGGGAGGTGATATATATATATATATATATATATATATATATATATATATATATATATATATATATATATATATATATATATATATATATATATATATATATATATATATATATATATATATATATATATATATATATATATTATATGAGTGGAACCCCCCAGACATGTGAAGCATACTCCATACATGGACGGATAAGGCCCTTGTACAGAGTTAGCAGCTGGGGGAGGTGATATATATATATATATATATATATATATATATATATATATATATATATATATATATATATATATATATATATATATATATATATATATATATATATATATATATATATATATATATATATATATATATATATATATATATATATATATATATATATATCACCTCCCCCAGCTGCTAACTCTGTACAAGGGCCTTATCCGTCCATGTATGGAGTATGCTTCACATGTCTGGGGGGTTCCACTCATATAATATATATATATATATATATATATATATATATATATATATATATATATATATATATATATATATATATATATATATATATATATATATATATATATATATATATATATATCACCTCCCCCAGCTGCTAACTCTGTACAAGGGCCTTATCCGTCCATGTATGGAGTATGCTTCACATGTCTGGGGGTTATATATATATATATATATATATATATATATATATATATATATATATATATATATATATATATATATATATATATATATATATATATATATATATATTTTTTTTTTTTATCTATCTATCTATCTATCTACCTATCTTTCTTTCTCTTTCTCTCAATCATCAGGTTAAGAATAATTGCACTAAAAGGACAAAGGTTACATGGGTCGTAAAAGAAAAGACAGAAGAGGTGGAAGAGGAGACGCATTAAATTATTACCAGCTCATCTTTCTTTTTTTTTATTTTTCTCTTTCTCTCACAACTCGGTGACCTTTGCGTGTGTGGGCAGTCGTGAGGGAAAAGATTTATGTTTTTTTTTTTATTATTACTATCATAATTTTTCGAACCCCATTTTCGCTTTCATGGGTTGATTTTCAGTGAACGGCAGTCCTCATAAGCTAGGGAAGAAGGATGTTTAAAGAAAGAGGGAGAAAATTTCAAAGAGAAATCAAAAGGTGCGATAGTTTTGAACTCTACAACTTCCAATGACATCGTACCTTGTGAGAGAAAATTTTTTTTCCCTTCTGTTTTTCCTTTCTCGAAGCTCATCTTCATTTTCATGGATCGTTTTTCGGTCAGTGCTGGTGCTGAGAGAAAGAGAGATTGAGTGAAGGTTTCCGTGAAAAGTCAACTGTTGTGATTATTTTAACACCGACTGTTAACGATAGCTTTACACTAATATCTTAGTCATCCACCATGATTTTTACTTAAAACAGATTAACACCACATGCATGTAAAGATTGACTATTGCATCACCATGTCAACGGTCTCTTTTAGAAGTCCCCTACATGTAGGCATGATGGTTCTTGTCTTACGTTTAAAGAACACACTAACCTTGCACCAGGCTACTTTACTACGCTTGAGAAGGAACTGTAGCAGTGAAGGAGTTAATTACGGCCTACAGTGAAGGACAATGGTCTATATTTCTTGTAGCTTCCCTTATATTCTTTTCTCGCGTTCTAAAACCATACTGTATAATCTTGCACCAAACCACTTTATTACGCTTGAATAGAGGCTGTAGCAGTGAAGGAACTAATAAACGGTTACAGTGAAGGGAGATGATCTGTACTTCTTAGAGCTTTCTTTATCTATTTATGTTCATGTCTTAGGTTCTAAAGCCGTGCTCCAAACCCTGCACCAAACCACTTTTGTTGCGCTTGAGTAGGAACCATAGCAGTGAGGGAGTTAATTAAGGCTTACATTGAGGGGCAATAGTTACCAAACAAGGCTTTAATATTCGTAGTGAGAGAAAAGAGAAAACGAAATGTACATAGAGAAGGGCGATGGTCCACACTTATTATTTCCCCTCGCCTTCCTCCTCCTCCTCCTCCTCCATGTCACCAGCAGGCCTCCTCCACTTCAGTGGCTGCCATAGACTCCCCGCGGTACTTGAGTCACGAGTGTCTGCCGTCTTATTATGGCGTCTCGTCTGAGGGGTGAAGGGAAGGAAGAAGACATAAAAGCTATTATAGGAGAGGTGGTGGGAAGGGAGGAGACGTAGGAGGGAAACAAGCAAGGCAAGGTGAGGCAAGGCAAGGAAACACGGAGGAAAAGAATGGAAAAGACATTCATACGAGGAAAGTTATGGGAAGGAAGAGAGGTTAGAGAACAAAAGAAAAGTTAAGAAGGAAAGAATGGCAAAGAGTATGGAATAGAAAGGAGGATGCTGAAAGGGATGGATGAAGAGACGTAGGGAGAGAAAATGGACTGGGAAACACGAAAAAAAAGAATGCATGGAAGAAAAGATGGTGTTTATAGGAGGAAAGGTATGGAAATGAGAGGGAAAAAGAAAAGGAGAGTTATGGAAAAGGAAAGAAAGAAAGGGTGAAGGGAAGAAAGAAGACGTAAAGGGTATAGGATAGGAAAGAAAGGAGCGAGGGAAGGAGGGGAGACTGAGGAGAGGTAAGGAAGGAAAACAAGGCTGGGAAACACGGAGAAAAGAACAGAAAAAAGGAAAAGATAGTTTTTATAGAAAGAAAGTTAAGGAAAGGGGAGACTGAGGAGCTGAAGGGAAGGAAAACAAGGGTGGGGGATAAAGAGAAAAGGAAAGAAACAAGGGAAAGAAAGTTTTTAGAAGGAAAATTAAGGAAAGAAGAAGGAGAAAAAGTTGAGAAAAAGAAAGGAAGAAATAGGTGGAGAGAAGGAATGAGAAGGCGTATGGGTAGAAAAATCGGGCAAGGAAACAAGAGGAGAAAATGGAGAAAGAAAAAGATGGTGCTATATATATATATATATATATATATATATATATATATATATATATATATATATATATATATATATATATATATATATATATATATTAGAGAGAGAGAGAGAGAGAGAGAGAGAGAGAGAGAGAGAGAGAGAGAACAAGGAAGTAAAATGAAAACAGAAAAAGGAAAATATTACAAGGAACAAGAGAAAAAAGAATGAAATGTGTGTGTGTGTGTGTGTGTGTGTGTGTGTGTGTGTGTGTGTGTGTGTGTGTGTGTGTGTGTGTGTGTGTGTGTGTGTATGTGTGTGTGTGTGTACACAGAGAGAGAGAGAGAGAGAGAGAGAGAGAGAGAGAGAGAGAGAGAGAGAGAGAGAGAGAGAGAGAGAGAGATTAGGGTTGCTGGTGCCTTCGATACTGTGGCACTAAGGGCTAACGGGCAAGCTCCAGCAGCTGGGCATCACTGGGAACCTTCTTAGCCTGTTTACAGCCACGTGACGGCTCGGAGCCTCTGCGGTGTGATATGTGGGCGAGCCTCAGCGAAATTCACTCTCATAGGGGTCAGTCCTCGGGCTCTTACTGTGGGACTTAAAGTATACTTCAGTGACCTTTTGCAGAACACAGCAGTAGCACCCACGTTCGTCGATGGTTGTATTCTCTCTCTTGGACCTACTCGCGAAAAGAGATGCAAGACGTGATACTGTCTGTCAACAGGCAGCTGGCAGACATCATGGCCTGGGGGTAAAGGTGGCAAATCAAATTTGCCCCCGATAAGGCCCAGGCCATGGTATTATCACACTCCGGAGATAACGCCATTCGACTTCGCTGGCGTTTAAGGCGGGGGGACAACATTCTTAACGGGCTGGAGAGCGTCGACATCCTCGTGTGGAGGTGGACTTCTGCATGCTGTTTGACCGTTTCCTCGAGAGGATGGTACTAAAAACCTCTCGCAAAGTTACTGTGCTACGCAGAATGCAACACCTTCGACACGGAGGGCCTTCTATCCTTGTGCAAGATCCATGTCAGAGCAGCAGCAGCCGGAAGGGGAAGCAGGTGAGGCAGCGCCTCCCCCTGATTGCCTTCAGCACCGCAGAGCACTCTGTTTCATAAAGCATAAATATAGCGGACACCTGACTTAGCGGACCTGAGTGTTGCTTAGAGGAGGTGTGAGTAAAGCACGAAGACGACGCTGAGCAACGACCTTCCCCTGGATGTGCCCAGGTCCCATATAAGCACCATCAGCGTGCCTTCACTGTCGTCACAGTGGCGTTGTGGAACGCTTTCACGGCTGAGGTGGACGTAAGGGGGATGCCCACTCAGTAAGCAAAAATCGCCACACACATGTGGCTACGCCAACATCCACTGTGACGTGTATACATAGAGGTATATATTTTTTCATGTATTATGAATGTATTATGTATTATTATTGTTTAAATTTTTATTATTGTTTTTACTATTATTATTATTATCATTATAATTATTAGGGAATTGCCTTTTGAAAAGCTAGCCCCATGGCAAGGGTAGCTTAAGCCTCTGATGATATCTGCCTTTATATTGTGCATCATGCATCATTTATACATTTAAATAAGAGAGAGAGAGGAGAGGAGAGGAGAGGAGAGGAAAGGAGAGGAGAGAAGAGGAGAGGACGAGAGGAGAGGAGAGGAAGAGAAGAGAGGAGAGGACGAGACGAGAGGAAAGGAGAGGACGAGACGAGAGGAGAGGAGAGGACGAGACGAGACGAGAGGAGAGGACGAGACGAGAGGAGAGGAGAGGACGAGACGAGACGAGAGGAGAGGACGAGACGAGACGAGAGAACGAGACGAGACGAGAGGACGAGTCGAGAGGAGAAGAGAGGAGACGAGACGAGACGAGACGAGACGAGACGAGACGAGACGAGACAAGACGAACGAGACGAGAGGAGACGAGAGGAGACGAACGAGACTAGAGGAGAGGAGAGAAGACGAACGAGACGAGAAGAGAGGAGACGAACGAGACGAACGAGACGAGAGGAGAGGAGACGAACGAGACGAACGAGACGAGAGGAGAGGAGAGGAACGAGACGAGAGGAGAGGAGACGAACGAGACGAGAGGAGAGGAGACGAACCAGACGAACGAGACGTCCTTCCTTCCTTCTATCTCTCTCTTTCTTCCTTTCATGCTTAATTACTTATGCAATATTACATATAGTGCATACAGTACTATTATACAGTACATACATACATACTTTTACATAATTTACATCATAAATGTGTAATCGCTCCGTAAAAATTCTTCCTCTTTTTCTGCCCTTCCGCAAAACTCTTGACGCATTAGGCTGTGTACATTTGAAAGGAAATTAATAAAAGGTGTAATTTTAGTATATAATTAAATAAACATGCATCAGTCAATTGTCTTCAACTTTGCAAGCTGTGCACTCTAGTCTGTAATGTTAAAATATATTCCCCACATACTCTTGTGTGAGGTGCGGATGCGGATGCAGATATTTCATCACAAATGCGGATGCAGATTAGAACTTATCAGAACTGCAGATGCGGATGTTTAAAACTATGCAGATGTTCCTAGGATGCGGATGCGGATGCGAATGCGGACATCCGATACATCTACTTCTTATCCCGTTCCATGCCTCCAACTAACTGCCATTTCTAATTCCTGACGTTGTACATGCTTTCACATAGCTTTGCGGGACAAAGCTATGTGCGGGGTGAAAGGCTAGGTGAGAGGAAGGGGAGAAGTATGTTCATCGTAAGACCCATTCCGGCGCACAGGTCAAAATAAGGTATCACGTGCTGGTGCAAGAAATAGCTTTGTATGTAGTGTTTTCTTTCCTTTCTTTTGTCTGCCTCCTGTCTATACCTCACTGTGTCTTCTTTGTCTACACCCATTACTTGTGCGGTCTCTTTTAATGCATCTATAAATCTCTTTAGTCATCCTCTCTGCCTCCTGCCTCGTGGGCCCATCTCCAGCATCCTCCTCTCCACGTACTCGGTCTTTCCTTTGGTCAAACTACCTCAGGCTCGCCTCTCCAGCTTCGTCTCAAAACTAACGTACGTTGGCACTCTCAATGGAACTGTGCATTGTGTATTTGTTTATTACTATGCATAATGTATATACTGGAGCCTTTCAATGCACTGTAAATAAAAGAAATGCACCAAACGTTGTAACTCTTCGTCCTATTGCATTAATTTCCTGCTTTTCTAAAGGTTTTGAATCATGTGTTGGATTTTTCTTTTACACGAAGAAAAAAAAAATATATAGAAGGATATTGCTTTTTTGATGCATGAAGATGCATGATAGCGACACACTGACAAAGCGATCCATTAGTCGCAGGAAACTGTGCGAGTTACAAAGAGATGTGGTACTTACACAGAACACAATAGTTTAGAAGGAAATGTTGATTTAATTGAGACACCAGAATTCTGAAAAAAAAAAAAAATCTGTTAGATTCTTCCTGCCTTGCATGATGAAATCTGCCAACTACACTCCTTAAGCCAGAGTTTTACGTCTTCATTTACTGACTATACTGATTAACTTCCTTACAATTGGCACTGATGCCGGGAATTCTGTTTATTTCACTGATCTCGTATTCAGACCATTTTTTTTTTTTTTTTTTTTTTGGAACATGACATCAAAGGCCTCTCTTTGCTGGTTTTCGTAAACATATTGGAAATTGAAACTCGACTCTGTTCCTGTGGGAAGGAATCGATTCCTTTGAAAGTCAGGTTTTGTGCTTTATATTTTTCATGAACAAAGAACACTGGCTAAGGGCGAGAAAGAGTGAAAGAGAAGGTAATAATGAAGTAATATAGAAAAAAGAAAAAAGAAAAAATAGGAAAAAAGTAAAAAGTATAAAAGAAAAAAGGAAAAAAAAGGAAATAAATAAATAAAAGAAAATAAAGAAAAATAAAAGTAAAAGAAAAGAAAGAGAAACAGAAAAGTAAAAGATAAAAAAAAGTAAAGCAGCTTAATTGCCACTCACCAAAATTAGTAATAAAAAAGAAAGAAAAAAAAAAAAAGGAGGGGGGGGTTCCAGTCTGCATGGCCAATTTTGCTATTTACATTGAATAGTTTCTGGGTAATTAAATTCCTTTCCGTTTCTGGTGTTTTTCTTTTTATTTTTTATTTTTTTTTTTTTTATTTATTTTTTTTTTTTTTTTTCTGCTCCATCAAGGAACAAACAGCTGTAAGCGGCACTAATATGTTGTGTAGTCTCGTGTTTATTTGTATACTGTGAAGTGTTTGTTAGAGGGAAGAAGAGGGAAGAAAAGGGAACACGAGTGTTTCAGTCTTAACAATTATATATATATATATATATATATATATATATATATATATATATATATATATATATATATATATATATATATATATATATATATATATATATATATATATATATATATATATATATATCCCACATGCACCCATGGCCAGCCAGTCTATTCTATTTTTAACCTTTCTCCTCCTCCTCTACCTCTCAAGCGATTTCACACCCACTTCCAGTCCTTAAGGAAGACACCTGTGTTCGCTTCTGAGTCTTACCATGCTGGTCATTGGCCAAAATAACGAGCTCTCTCATTAGCTCTTTCACCTCATTTCCTGACATTTCATTGGTCATTTTTTCACTCCAAAACCTAAAATGTGATCCACTTAGCTCAGATAAATATTTCCGCATGGTAGCTAGCTCAGTCAGTCAGTCCCCATCCGAGAGTCGGTCACGAGAGTATCAGCTCCACTCGGTTCCGCTCAGTCATAGTCTTGAGAGATGCTGCTCAGTCATCATCATGTGCAGAAGTGCATATCATCTCAGAGAGAGAGAACAATCATTCGTCACGTATATTATCATCTGTGTCTCATCTCATATGGAGTGCGTACCTTCTCTCTATTATTAAATCAAGAAGACCTTCCATCATTTTGTCTTTTACTCACACACATCAACTGCATCAACTTACTACCCACGACCTCCAAGCTACCAAGTTCACTACCGGTCCTCCATGCTACCAACACACCAAGCTCCTCATCTGATCCAGCAGTGGCAAGCATCATCATCAATTGGGGCAAGTATAACATCTAAACTTAGAACACGATAGAAAGAGGAGAGAAAGGTTGAAAAGTGATGAAGAAGAAAGGAAGGAAGAAACGTGAAGAAGAAGGAGAAAGAAGAAAAGAAAGTAAAAAGGTCCCGGAAAATACATGATTTTGAAAACTGTAAAAAAAAGAGGAAGAAGAGGATGGGAGTGAAAAGATAAAGATACACAAATAAAGAAAACGAAAAGAAGACAAAAAAACGAAAATAAATTAAAATGAGAAGACAAGGAAATTTCAATACCGAATAAAGACAACTCAATATTCCGAAACAAAAAAAAAAATGAATGAAAGAAAGAAAACGTATAAGAAGCGGAGATAGAAAACGTATTAGAAGCAGAGAAAGAAAACGAGCAGCGTGAAAACTTACTGGATCTGGAGTCTCTGCAAAGGTAGTAATCTTGATCTTTTATTGGCTAACACACACCTTTCTCCGCCAAGCATTCTTTGTACCCCTCGATAAGCATCTTTCCTGCGAAGGTGGAGGGAAAATGTAATCTTTGCCGAGCGTAATGAAGCGTAAAACTGCTTGCCGTGACTCAGATATATGTATGTATGGATTTTGTGAGCGTTTCTTGGGTTATGAGATTTTAATTAATGGTGTAATATTCATAAAAAGGTAAGTTTTTTTTTCTTTTATGTAGGAGGGACACTGGCCAAGGGCAACAAAAATCCAATAAAAAAGAATGCCCACTAAAATGCCAGTCCCATAAAAGGGTCCAAAGCGGTAGTCAAAAATTGAAGGATAAGTATCTTGAAATCTCACTCTTGAAGGAATTCAAGTCATAGGAACGTGGAAATACAGAAGCAGGCAAGGAGTTCCAGAGTTTACCAGAGAAAGGGATGAATGATTGAGAATACTGGTTAACTCTTGCGTTAGAGAAGTGGACAGAATGGGGATGAGAGAAAGAAGAAAGTCTTGTACAGCGAAGCCGCGGGAGGAGGGGAGGCATGCAGTTAGCAGGATCAGAAGAGCAGTTAGCATGAAAACAGCGGTAGAAGACAGCTAGAGATGCAACATTGCGGCGATGAGAGAGAGGCTGAAGACAGTCAGTTAGAGGAGTGGAGTTGATGAGACGAAAAGCTTTTGATTCCACCCTGTTTAGAAGAGCAAGTTTTTGATTCCACCCTGTCTAGAAGAGCAAGAGTTTGGTATTGGTTATTTTTGTTTTCTTTTTTTTTTTTTCTTTTTATCTTTCAGTTTTTTTTTTTTTTATCTTAACTGATCTTCCTTGTTTCGTCTTCTTTTTTTCGTCTTGTATTCTTGTTCCATCTTCTTTTCTTGTTTCGTCTTCTTGTTTCGTCTCCTTTTCTTATTTCGTGTTTTTTTTTTTCTTGTCTCGTCTTCAATTGGTTTCGTTTTTTTCTTGCTTAATCGTCTTTCTTCTTGTTCCGTCCCCCTTCTTTATTTTGCTTTTTTTTTTTTCTTGTTTCGTCTTCTTTCACTGTTTCGTCTCTTTAAGGTAGAGTTACCACGTTCTAATAAACATATTTTACCAGAAGACGCTAAACACACACACACACACACACACACACACACACACACACACACATTCTTTTTGACCTACATATACATAATTAACGTTAGAGCTTCTCAGATGGAGCTGCAACTCATTAGGAAAACCTTGACTTGTATTCCTAAACATCTCGGCGTCTTATCTGAACTACTTCCAACAGATTCTGGGGGAGATTGGTGGAGTTTTTGAGTGCGTTTTATGATTATATGGGTAGTTCAACAAGGATTTTGCATCATTAGTCTGGAAACAATAATCTTAGAAGCCTTTGAGTGCTGTCTCGTATTCGTAAACGCCTTGTCAGCTTAACTAATCTCTTCCATCACTTTCCCAACACTGGAGGAAAAGTGCAGCCCTAGTATTGATGATCCTCTCAAGAAGTTATCTTTTTCAGTCCGTGGTCAATTACATTCATAGTGAATATCTGTCATTGAAGGTGTATAGTGCTGGTGGGTGAATAGATGCTGTACTGGAATGAAAGCATTCTATATGACTGCAGTTTTATATCAGAGTAAGTGGGGAGATGGGGGAAAGTTTTTGAATTGCTAAGGGTATAAGGTATCTAATGTCCCTTTGTTTAACATATACTAGTATGTATGGTATAATAAAGGTGAGAGACACGAAAGATATTTCTCTGATGCGAACTACTGATGTGAACAGGTGTTTTTGCGATTAATTCTAGTGAAAGTTTAACAAGGATTCTGCATCATTTGTGGAAAAACACCCGTAAGGATCGGTCAAATTACCTCAAGAGTCTTTGAGAATAATCCATAAGAAAACAAAGTGAGTTTTTTTTTTTTCTCACAAGATGGCTTATGGCATCTGGCAAGAAAATGTTCTATAAAAAAAAAAAAAAGTCCGAGAACGGGTGCAGTCCCAAAGGAGTCAGAAAAGGGATTATCTAAAATTTAAGCTGGGGACCTTTGTTATTCATCACACCCATGCCCACAGATACAGTAAACTGCCATTCGGATACCTTCTCTCAGTGTTAACCCTTTCGTCGAACAGGAAACAACCGGATGAAAAAAATTATAAAAAAAAACAAATGATGGTCGGAAACAGGCAGACATGTTTTATATAGGGACTGCCACGTGTACGTAGACCTGATGGTTTCTTGCAACTTGCCTTATGTTCTTATTTACTTCCATCTATTAATTACCTATCAGTTGTCAGATTTTGTTAAGACTGTCAGAACGGAAACTAAGATTTAGAGGGACGCTAAGCACAGTAAGAGTGAGTGTTCTATATTGTTCAACTGTTGACCACGACTGCACTTGCGGTATCCGAAAATTATACACAATAGTTCTTGCCTACTGTTAATGAATACGTAGATCAAGGAGAAAAGACTGTTCGTAGGAAAAATAATACAAAACTTAATTAAAGCTATTTCTCGTGTCCAGATATAATTACTGGTGGTAAAAAATATGCATATATGCATGGAGAGAGAGAGAGAGAGAGAGAGAGAGAGAGAGAGAGAGAGAGAGAGAGAGAGAGAGAGAGAGAGAGAGAGAGAGAGACAGACAGACAGACAGAGACAGACAAACATAAAAAGCGAAACAGACAAAGAAAGACAGATGATGTAAAGATAATGACTAAAACAACAACAAAAATAACTCCAGACAAAAAAAAAGAACAATAATATTAAAAGAAACAGAGGAAAGAAAAAGGAAATATTATACAACCATCCTTTGTTGCATGGCATTTTTTTATGTCCTTTCCAGTTGCCCTTTCCTCCCCCGAAAACGTGATAGGGCGACGCTTTCCCTCCTCGAGTCCACCAGAGAAAATTGTCAAAAAGAGAAAAAAAAAATAACAATTGCGTCAGTTCTTCCCTTTGACGTGACCTTTCCTTCCCCTCTTGACTCTTTGGCAAGACTGACTCTCTCTCTCTCTCTCTCTCTCTCTCTCTCTCTCTCTCTCTCTCTCTCTCTCTCTCTCTCTCTCTTACATTTATGTATTTTTTGTTTGTTTTAATTAGTTAGCTGTTTAGTTAGTTTGTTAGTTAGTTTGTTTGTTTGCTTTTTTTTTTTTTTTTAGGAGAGGAGGAGGATGACGAGGAGTTATTCTGATAGAGTGGTAGATGAATGGAATAAACTTAGTAATCAGGTTATTAGTGCTGAATTAATAAGGACCTTTAAATGAAAATTAAATATATTTATGATAATAGTTTCAAATAGGTAGGCACGTTTTATACAGGGACTGCCACGTGTAGATCAGATGGCTTATTGCAGCTTTCCTTGTGTTTTTATATTATCAGAGGACTTAAGATTGAGAGAAGTCGCAAAACATAGTGGAAATGAATACGTACAGACCGTGACTTAATCTAAGACTGTCCCACAAACTGACAAGGCCGCAAAGAATGAAAAGGGAAAGGGGAAGTAAATCGACAACCATTAATGACATGAAGAGTGAGGGGGTAGCGCAAACAACACAGCAAGTGCAATGGCGTAAAGATGATTAAAAAAAAGGAATGGGAAACTAAAGCAACAATCATAAGTGACACAAGGGGTGAGGAGCAGCGCCGCAAACAACATGCAGCAAGTGACAGGAAAATACTTGGTCATATGCACAACTCTTCCTAACAAACACTTCACAGAATACAAACAAACACGAGACTACACAACATATTAGTGCCACTTACAGCTGTTTGTTCCTTGATGGAGCAGAAAACAAAACAAATAAAAAAACAAAACAAAAATGTATAAAATATAAAAAGAAAAACACCAGAAACGGAAAGGAATTTAATTACCCAGAAACTATTCAATGTAAATAACAAAATTGGCCATGCAGACTGGAACCTCCCCCGTCTTTTTTTTTTTTTTTTCTCTTTCTTTTCTATTACTAATTTTGGTGAGTGGCAATTAAGCTGCTTTACTTTTTTTTCTATTTTTTTTACTTTTGTTTTTCTTTTCTTTTACTTTTACTTTTTCTTTATTTTTTATTTGTTTATTTCCCTTTTTGTTTTTTCCTTGCTTTTCTTTTTTTCTTTATTTTTTTTTTTACTTTTTTCAATTTTTTTCTTTTGTATTTTTTTCTATATTTCTTCATTTATTACCTTCTCTTTTACTCTTTCTCGCCCTTAGCCAGTGTTCTTTGCTCATGAAAAATATAAAAGCACAAAACCTGACATTCAAAGGAATCGATTCCTTCCCACAGGAACAGAGTCGAGTTTCAATTTCCAATATGTTTACGAAAACCAGCAAAGAGAGGCCTTTGATGTCATGTTCCAAAAAAAAAAAAAAAAAAAAAAAAAAATTGGTCTGAATACGAGATCAGTGAAATAAACAGAATTCCCGGCATCAGTGCCAATTGTACGGAAGTTAATCAGTATAGTCAGTAAATGAAGACGTAAAACTCTGGCTTAAGGAGTGTAGCTGGCAGATTTCATCATGCAAGGCAGGAAAAATCTAACTTTTTTTTTTTCAGAATTCTGGTGTCTCAATTAAATCAACATTTCCTTCTAAACTATTGTGTTCTGTGTAAGTGCCACATCTCTTTGTAACTCGCACAGTTTCCTGCGACTAATGGATCGCTTTGTCAGTGTGTCGCTATCATGCATCTTCATGCATCAAAAAAGCAATATCCCTTCTATATATTTTTTTTCTTCGTGTAAAAGAAAAATCCAACACATGATTCAAAACCTTTAGAAAAGCAGGAAATTAATGCAATAGGACGAAGAGTTACAACGTTTGGTGCATTTCTTTTATTTACAGTGCATTGAAAGGCTCCAGTATATACATTATGCATAGTAATAGAACAAATACACTATGCACAGTTCCATTGAGAGCACCAACGTACGTTAGTTTTGAGACGAAGCTGGAGAGGCGAGCCTGAGGTAGTTTGACCAAAGGAAAGACCGAGTACGTGGAGAGGAGGATGCTGGAGATGGGCCCACGAGGCAGGAGGCAGAGAGGATGACTAAAGAGATTTATAGATGCATTAAAAGAGACTGCACAAGTAATGGGTGTAGACAAAGAAGACACAGTGAGGTATAGACAGGAGGCAGACAAAAGAAAGGAAAGAAAACACTACATACAAAGCTATTTCTTGCACCAGCACGTGATACCTTATTTTGACCTGTGCGCCGGAATGGGTCTTACGATGAACATACTTCTCCCCTTCCTCTCACCTAGCCTTTCACCCCGCACATACAACACCCCCACATAGCTTTGTCCCGCAAGATCATGAAAGCATTTACAACGTCAGGAGTTAGAAATGGCAGATGTGGAGTCATGGAACGGGATAAGAAGTAGATGTACCGGATGTCCGCATTCGCATCCGCATCCGCATCTTAGGAACATCTGCATAGTTTTAAACATCCGCATCCGCAGTTCTCATAAGTTCTAATCTACATCCGCATTTGTGATGAAATATCTGCATCCGCATCCGCACCACACACAAGAGGATGTGGGGGATATATTTTAACATTACAGACTAGAGTGCACAGCTTGCAAAGTTGAAGACAATTAACTGATGCATGTTTATTTAATGATCTACTAAAATTACACCTTTTATTAATTTCCTTTCAAATGTACACAGCCTAATGCGTCAAGAGTTTTGCGGAAGGGCAGAAAAAGAGTAAGAATTTCACGGGGGGATTATGCATTTATGATGTTAATTATGTAAAAGTATGTATGTATGTACTGTATAATAGTACTGTATGCACTATATGTAATATTGCATAAGTAATTAAGTATGAGAGAGAGAGAGAGAGAGAGAGAGAGAGAGAGAGAGAGAGAGAGAGAGAGAGAGAGAGAGAGAGAGAGAGAGAGAGAGAGAGAGAGAGAGAGAGAGATTCTGGCTGAAACTCGTCATAAAACTTAAAATTTACAAAATGCAGTATTGTGCAACAAAAGTATCAGCCATCTGGAAATAAGTGGGATATATAGTGATTTTATACCAAAATCCTGAACACATCCGTATCAGTGAGGATGTTATAATTTGACATCCACATCTGCATCCGCTATTTGGTAGAAACTGATATCCGCATCCGCAAAATATGTACACATGACGTCCGCATGCACATCAACATCCGCGTATCTCTGAATTCTGACATCCAATTCATCTTTAGTCAGAAAGAATTAAAGTTATTGTCAGAATGATGCGAGAGAAGGGAGACGAAGACCTGCAGGGGAAAGGAAGAAATATGGAAGGGAAGAGCGAGGTAAGACATCGAATTACTGGCAGTGCTGAAGTCAATGTCGAAATGAATAGCAGAAAGGAAGACAGGAGACGAGCAAGAAGTAAGATAAAAGACCAGCCGGAGAAAAGAAGAAAGATGAATGGAGAGGACTAGGCAAGACATGAAGAATTCCTCACAGTACTAAAGCTACTGTCAAAATTAATACAGGGAAGGAAAAAAAAATACAAATAGAAAAAAGAGAAAAAAATGTGAGGGAAGGAAGATGTAAGACTAGTAGTAAAAAGGGGAAGAAAGATGGAGGGAGAGAGTAAGGTGAGACATCGAGAAATACTGACGGTACTAAAATATTGTCAAAGTTATGTGAGGGAAGGAAGACGAACAAGAAAGAAAAGAAAGATGGTAGGAAAAAGGAAAATAAGACATCAAGAATAACTAACATATAATAACACAGGTAGAAGACGAACAGGAAGAAGGAAGGAAGGAAGGAAGACGGAAGGAAAGTTAAAACAGGAAAGAGGTAAAGAGGGAGGAAAAAGGATGGAAAGAAGGATGGAGGTAAAGCAGGAAGGAGGTAAGAAGAAAGGAAGGAAGAAATAAAGCAGGAAAAAAAGAAAGGAGAAAGGAAGGAAGAAAGAAAGAAAGAAGGAATGAGGGCAACGAAGGTAAAGCAAAGGGGAAGTAAGAGCACCAAAGAAGACTACTGGAGGTGTTCTAGGAAATGTCCTAAAAAGGAGAGAGACAGACTGAGACTTCGGGTTGGTTTGTGGCCGCAGACTTCCTAATAATTCCTTTGGTATTCTTTCATTTGCTTCCCTCGGCATCCTTTTGACTTGTTTCCCTTCGTCTCGTTTCTTCTCTCTCTCTCTCTCTCTCTCTCTCTCTCTCTCTCTCTCTCTCTCTCTCTCTCTCTCTCTCTCTCTCTCTCTCTCTCTCTCTCTCTCTCTCTCTCTCTCTCTCTCTCTCTCTCTCTCTCTCTCTCTCTCTCTCTCTCTCTCTCTCTCTCTCTCTCTCTCTCTCTCTCTCTCTCTCTCTCTCTCTCTCTCTCTCTATATATATATATATATATATATATATATATATATATATATATATATATATATATATATATATATATATATATATATATATATATATATATATATATATATATATATATATATATATATATATATATATATATATATATATATATATATATATCATTTTTTTCTTTTTCTTCCTTCCATCCGCTCCCCTTTTGTCAGTAGTGTGTGGAGGCAGACTATTGACGATTTCGCTTGCCTGCCTCAACCTCAGCAAAGCGAGCAAGCCCATCAATACGTGAGAATCTCAACGGCGAGGGAAGGATGGCTGTGAAGGAGTGAACCCAAGCGGAAAGGAAAGAGAGTTTAAGGAAAGTAAAAAGAGTAGAGGGTATGCGGGAAATAGAAGCGAATTGTAAGGGAGGAAAAAAAGAGAGGAAGAAGGATAGTAAAAAGTAATTCCATATAAAAGAGGAGGAAAGGCAAGAAAAAAGTGTACAGGAAAGAGAAATAAGAAAAGTAGAAACGAAAAAGGGAAATCACAAAGGAAAAAAGGTTATGAGAGAAATAGAAGTGCATTGTAAGGGAGGAAAGAAACAGAAGAGGAAGGGAAATGGAGATGATTACGGCACTGAAGAAATGAAAAACGAGGAAAAGAATGAGAGGTTAGGAAAGCAAGAAGAATAAAAAGTTTTGTGAAAATAAAAGAGAAATGAAAGGAAGGAAAATGGAGATTAGAAATGAAAGGAAGAAAAATGGAAATTCTGTGTATGGGATGAGGAAAGGTAAGAAAAGAGGCATAAAAAAGAGAAACAAGAAAAGCAACAAAAGGGTTATGTAAGAAATAAAACGGAATGTAAAAGAGTGAAAAAAAAAGACGGGGTGGTAAGAAAATTGAGATGATCATATTTATCTGAGCAGGAGAAAAGACATGAAGAAAGAGAGGATGGAAAGGAGGAAGAAAACAACAGGAAGAGATTTTGAAGGATTGAAAGGATGAAAAAAGTATGAAGAATGGGATGTAGGAGAGAGAGGGAAAGAACGTCAAAGCTTTCCTGCAAAATTACTAAAAGAAAACACTGGAAAGAGAGAGAGAGAGAGAGAGAGAGAGAGAGAGAGAGAGAGAGAGAGAGAGAGAGAGAGAGAGAGAGAGAGAGAGAGAGAGAGAGAGAGAGAGAGAATAAATCATTCAGAATAGGAAAGTGAGCTATCTTGTCCTCTTATTGTTGAGTCTCTAATAGATTCTTTCTATTCTTTCTTTGTCCTCCCTTCACTCCTCTACATCACTTATTTCTACCACACTCCCCGGCACAATACAAATGCGAGAGATCTACACAGAGGAATACCCAATGTTCCCATACCTTCTCTTACACAGCAGAGGTCACCCGTTTCCTATTTCAGTAATTGCTGGATAGTGTTTTTCATAACATTCATTGCCCTCCGTAAAGTATTGCAGACAGGTGATGAATAGCAAAGTCTCCATCTCTTTCGTATTCTCTCAAATTTTTCAATTTTCTTCTCTGAATCACTTTTAACATACCTAGTAGAAGCTGTTACGATTTTCAAGGGTGTTTTCATGGTTCTAGTGACAATATCTTCGATTTTCAAGGGTGTTTTCATGGTTCTAGTGACAATGTCTTCTTTCATTTGCATTTAACAGGAACTAGTGGAAGTTGTTAGGGTGTTGAAGGATTTCTTCATGTTTCTGGTGACAATGTCTTCTCTCAACTACTGCTAACATGCTTTAGTGGAAACTGTTAGAGTTTTTAAGGATGTTTCTATGGTTCTAGCGATGTTTAACTAATATTCTACACTGTCAATAGGAAAAACATCCGTGAGAACCCATATGATCACCTCTGTAACCTTTGGGTGAAAGATGAAGACATTCGCAGCGTCTATCCCCTCCGACCTCTTATGTCAACTACCTTTGACTACCTCTTGTGAAAGTTATTTGGGGTTTTCATGCGATAGTTTGACAAGCATTTTACATTATCAGTATGAAAAAAAAAATACCCACGAGAACCCCATACAATCATCTCTAACTTTTGAAAAAGATTCATAAATAAAATGAAAAACATTTAGGAATATGGGCCAGAGATCAGCTTCTTTATTCCATTAACCCTTTGCTCTCTTGGAACATCGGGATAACGAAGATTGATGTGTTGGATGTGCTACCTCCGTCATGCCATAACTGTGTGTGAGGCTGTGGATAGCAATAGGGTGTCTGCCACTTCCCACTCACTGAAGGTCTGTTTAGGTGGCATGCGCGTCAAAAAGGTGATCGTCAGAGGGTATATGCATCAAGGTGATTGAACGTTTGTTTATCAAGGAATTGTCTGAATGTTAATTGTGTGGTCCAAGGTGGTGATTGTCTGAATGTCTGTGTATCAGGGAGGTGAATATCTGAACGTCAAGGTGATATCTGAATCTCTGTTTGAGACAAGCATCAAGGAGGCGATTGTCTCTACTGTCAAGGTGCTTGTTCCTCTTAATTTACATAAAGTTGAGGACGGACATTCATGATTCAGCTCATTCTCGGGTCATTCGCGGAAACTTCCTCGAGGCAATGGCCCATGATCGCCTCACTCAAGACACTCACGCCCTCTACATCTCCTCCTTGAATGATGTTAAATTGAACTGTGAATTGCACGTGTTCTTTAGGTTTTTGACTCATAATGCAGCATCATTCACTGCATGTGAGTAACCTCATAATCTACACAGCCAAACTCAAGCAGGTACTAGAACATTTGACTCCATGCCCTGAGTTATGTTAAATCTATCCTTGATCTGCATGAATTGTTTTGCTTCTTTGACTCCTAATGACGTATCTTTAACTATATTTGAGTAATATGATGATCTATAGAGCAGAAATCAAACAAATTTAAGTTGTTCCATCATTCACTCATCGTGCAGTCAGTGCTATCTTGAAATTAAACTCTGACCTGCAATTCTCTCTCTCTCTCTCTCTCTCTCTCTCTCTCTCTCTCTCTCTCTCTCTCTCTCTCTCTCTCTCTCTCTCTCTCTCTCTCTCTCTCTCTCTCTCTCTCTCTCTCTCTCTCTCTCTCTCTCTCTCTCTCTCTCTCTCTCTCTCTCTCTCTCTCTCTCTCTCTCTCTCTCTCTCTCTCTCTCTCTCTGTTCCTGTATTTTCATTCTCTTTTCAGATCAGGTACCATGGACAGGTAACACCTGCTGCCTGCTTGTCTCTTCTATTATTAAAGTTGAAATCTCTGCTGTCACTCTTGTCACTCTTATCAAATGTTCACTCCGTGTTATGTTGGGATTCCCCTTTGACCTTCGATGTAGAAAGCTCCGAGGCCAATTATTCCTTAGTATATGTTTGCCTTGGAATCCCCCCAGACTCCATCACCACTTATTCTGACAGCATATTTTTCTTCAATCAGAAAACTGAGAGAAAAAAGAACCTCAACAAGACTGTCATCTTCCCGTCTGAATAAGATTGAAAATAGGACAATATTCTGACACATTCTTTCTTCAACCTAAAAAAAAAATAGATGTAGAAGAAAAGCTCCTCAGCAAGACTGTCTGGGATTTCTCCGTCTAAGATTGAAAATAAGACTGAAAATAAAGCCAATATTCTTCTATCTCCCGCTCCATCCCTTTCTTTCCCATCATGCATTTCACCGAATCTCTGCAGGACTGCCAAG
This sequence comes from Scylla paramamosain, assembly GCF_035594125.1. Taxonomy (NCBI): domain Eukaryota; kingdom Metazoa; phylum Arthropoda; class Malacostraca; order Decapoda; family Portunidae; genus Scylla; species Scylla paramamosain. The sequence goes on from NC_087167.1 coordinate 16,586,701, forward strand.
AAGAGTCATGGAATGTTATCTGAGTCCGAGTTCGGTTTGTGGTTCTTGACAAAATCTCAGGACTCTCTAATAAAATGCATCTTTTTTTGTTGTGTAATTATTTCGGCGGCTTAACATTCATTACATAATTTCACGAACACTATATTAAATATCACTATACTCATCGCCTTCATGGCCATTAACATTTTCACTACGATGCGAAACAATTAGCAACACCTAAAGCAATGCGTAAAGTCTTTATATGCATCTATAAAAAAAGTTAGCGATTAAGAAGAATATATTTTGCAATTTCTTCACAGTTCAAAGATTGGATGTGGCTGTAGAACAAGTAAAGATGTCTCAGAGTAATTGGTAACTAAAGAAAAGTTTACCAACTGGCACTCAAAGGATTAAGTGTATTGTAAGGAGTTGCAGGACCAGAATCAAGCAGAGACACCCAAGCACCCTCTCTAAGTCACACCACTGTCAATACAAACACGTTTAATTATAATGTGTTATCAACAATGTGCCTCTGTCTTCATTACAGAGAGAGAGAGAGAGAGAGAGAATTTAACCCTTTCTCTGTGGCAACCTTCTAAGGTTGTTGTTTTTTCAGTTCATGTATTTACATTGTTGTTTACTACCACTACCACTATTACTACTACTACTACTACTACTACTACGTATAAAACTACAGCTACTACCACCATCGTCATTATCATCACCATCACCACTATCATCACTCCCGTTATAGTAGTAGTTAAGGTGCATGTCAGGCTGGTAGGGAAAACAGGAAAGAGGCGGAGCGCAGGGAATGGCAACCTTCTCCTTTGTATTTTTTCCCCATTTTTCCTTTCATTTCTTTACCTTTTCGTCCGTCTCTACGTCAGGTCGCGGCATTCCAAGAAGCACGTCAAGAAAACTTTTTCGCATGGGTATTGGGGCGAGAATAAAGGTCGTTGTTCCCGTTGTAAGACATGGTGACATTTTGTCCAAGCTTCCTCCCTTTCAGAAAAATATTTGTCTGATATGTACGAGTATGTAGTTTAGTGGCTGTAGCAGTAGTAGTAGTAGTAGTAGTAGTAGTAGTAGTAGTAGTAGTCGTTGTTGTTGTAGTAGCAACACAGTTGCAGCAGTAGCAGTACTGTAATAGTGGTGGTAATAGAAGCATTAGTTGTAGTGATGTAGCAGTAGCAGAAGTAGCATTAGTATAACTATTCCTGTTATTACTATTATTATTAATCACCATTATTATTATTATTATTATTATTATTATTATTATTATTATTATTATTATTATTATAACTATTATTATTACTACGTAACATTATTTCGGTACCCTTGTTCCTAACACAATGGACACAACAGACCTGACCGAGGAGAAAATGTGGAGAGAGAGAGAGAGAGAGAGAGAGAGAGAGAGAGAGAGAGAGAGAGAGAGAGAGAGAGAGAGAGAGAGAGAGAGAGAGAGAGAGAGAGAGAGAGAAACTGATTTAGTCCAGTTGCATTATGATACGTTTGCTCTCTCTCTCTCTCTCTCTCTCTCTCTCTCTCTCTCTCTCTCTCTCTCTCTCTCTCTCTCTCTCTCTCTCTCTCTCTCTCTCTCTCTCCACATGTTCTCCTCCATCAGGATTGTTCTTGTGTGCATTTTTTCACGGACAAGAACACCGAAAGTTTTTTTTTTTTTTTTAATGGTTTCGAATTCCCCGCGACTCTCCGGTGTCACTTGCCTATTAAAACACTGGCTGGGGGTTTCACATCATTACACAGTGGACGGGAACAAAAAAGGGGAGATTTGCAGTTTCACTCATTCAACGAATTGTATCAGTCACATTAGTCATAACATTTATTATTGTATACATTTATCACTCATATATTTCACTGTCCAGTATTCCACGCGCGCTGCCCTCTCGTGGCCAGTCTGATCTATTTTTAAACCTGCTTTCCGCCTCTCGGTCTCAAAGGGAGTTCCGCACCTTGCAGCATTCCTCGCCTGTGTCTCAAGGGAAAATACCTACAATGCCTTTCTTGTCTTCCTCACAGGTCATTGGCCAGAATAACGACGCCTGTGATTAGTTCCTTTACCCCATTTCCAGGCTTGTGATTGGGCATCCCTTCATCTCAGCTTCTCAATCCTGATCCACTTCCTTCTTCATATATAGAACCTGTATGCATAGCTAGAGTCAGTCATCACGTAGTCAGTTCATAGAGAGAGATCAGAGAGAGTTCAGATCAGAGAGAGTCAAGCATCGTCACTTCCAATGCAGTCTGTGTCTCGATATCACGAATGTACATCTCTGTTCATCATTAAATCAAGAAAGTACATCTGTCTATTGTGTTACCTTAACTCGTACAATCAACTATAATCTAAACCACTATCACACACTTCTCGGCTACCAGTATTCATCGGAGAGTCAACGAGCCATCATCATCTATCCTGCCACCGTCATCTCCAGCAACATCTAGTAATTCAATCAGCCAGTGAAATCCATCAGGACTAGTGGTGACGACCATCTAGTACAAAAGGACAAACATCTGAAACAATGGGGGCCAACAACATCGAAACAGTGGTGTGCAGCGGTGTTTTCTGCGATCGAGGAACACACGAACTTCTCGAATCTCTTATAATCAGTACACGCTTCGAGACACGCATATCACGCCAGCATCACAAGTAAATTGCGAGGCGTCATCTTAATCAAATAGAAGAAATCGTGGGTGTATCGCTATTGATGTGGCAAGTCGCGGTCCTGATCCTGCCTGTCACCCACCACGTTCATATCCTCACGTCCATCACCTCACCGGCACCCCTCTCTGATAAAACTGGCCCGAGTAATTATCCTAAAAACTACCGCCCAATCTCAAACCTCAGTATTTTCTCAAAAATCTTTGAATCCCTGATGAAAAATTTCCTGATAAGCTATCTAGAAAAAAATAAGATCCTAAATCAAACACAATTTGGATTTAGACGCAATCATAACACTTTCCAAGCACTAAATCTCTTTTCTTCAGACATTTACTCAGCTCTCGACAACAAGCTATCAGTCCTGTCTGTATTCATTGACTTTTCCAAGGCTTTTGATACTGTAAATCATAAAATTCTTTTAGACAAATTATATCATTATGGCATTCGTGGTCCCATCCACTCATGGTTTACAGATTACCTAACCAACAGAACCCAACAAACTGTATTTGAAGGTGAATTTTCCACATTAAAAAACAATCACCTTGGAGTTCCTCAAGGCAGTATCCTAGGCCCAATTCTTTTTTTGCTTTACATAAATGACATATCTGATATATTTACACACTCCAAAACCATCTTATTTGCTGACGACATGACACTTTACTTAACCGGTCCTCACCCAGAACAATTGATTACAACAGTAAATACAGAACTACATCAGTTATACCGATGGTGCATATTCAATAGACTTACCATTAATACCGATAAAACATACTTTATGTTGTTTTCATTAAAAAAATATCACCATCTACCTCCACTCCAGATCAATAATAATAATATCTCAAGATCCTCACACATTAAATTCCTTGGTGTAACCTATGACGATTCCATGACCTTTAAACTTCACATTGAAAATCTCACCCTACGAATATCCAGACATATTGCCTTACTCCATCAGAGTAAAGACTTAATGCCTCCATACGTACTGAAGTGTATTTATTATGCTCACATCTACCCACTACTTGCCTATTGCAATCCAATATGGTGCACCACTTATCCTACCTATCTGATACCACTTCAACTCCAACTTAAAAAAATTGTTAGAATAATCACAAATAGCACGTACTTAGAACATACACGACTCCTGTTTAAACAAACTCAGTTGCTAAGACTAGAGGACATAACAAAAATGGCTATATCCATTCAAATGTATAAAAAAAATGTATTCTATGCAAAACGGTACCCCCATCCATAATCATGATACACGTCACTGTGGCCAACTACGTCCTCCTCCCCATCGCATCTCAAAGTACCGTCAATCTACATTATACTTAGGACCTGTTTACTGGAACGATATCCCTCCTAACATTAGAAATTCACCATCTGTAGCTACCTTCAAAAACAAACTAAAACAACACATAATAAGTAACTACTAATAAATACTAATTAATGTTGACTCCCATCACTGTACCAAACTCCTTGTATGTGGCCATGTTTATAAATTATAACTTATTATATTTATCATTATTGTATACGCACTATGCATCATGTATTAAATTCATAATAATTATCTAAATTATTTTTTCATTATATTAAATTTTGTACTCTATTACTTGTTCCATTCTTTATGCCAATAGATCAATATCTATATGCAGACCCCAATGTATGTATTACTTTTATATATATATATTATATATATATATATATATATATATATATATATATATATATATATATATATATATATATATATATATATATATATATATATATATATATATATATATATATATATATATATATATATATATATATATATATATATATATATATATATATATATATATATATATATATATATATATATATATATATATATATATATATATATATATATATATATATATATATATATATATATATATATATATATATATATATATATATATATATATATATATGTTACTTTTCTTTAATTTCTTTTATTATTGTTTACATACACAGGTGTATGATCGTTTATGCAGATGTATGTATCACTAAATTTACTCACTGCTGTATAAGAAAATGTATGTTGATATCTATTTAATCTTATAAATACCCTTAGAATCCTATGCAACATTTAAAATTATTCTGTACAACATTTAAGTACTTACTGTGTATTGTACCTTATATTAAGTCCAGTTTTGTTAACTTAGGTTTAGTTATATTATAGTTTTAGTTTTGCCTGAAAAGCTTACGCTTAAAAAAAGGCTAGCCATAATAAAAAATTTATGAATATAAATATACAATGTATGTAATGGCTATAAATAAATGTTCAAATGTTCAAAAATGTTCTCTGCCCTAGTTACCTCTGCTACCACCCGCGCCTGTCAGCCATGTGCCGTTCCTGTCTCATCTACTTCATCTGCATGTGGCCATACCTGTCACCTCACCTCTTCGCTTCACCTGGTCGCCACCTTGCTTTCTTCTGAGGTGTGGGTGTCCCTTGGCCCCTTCCCTAGCCAGCTCCCACCCACCACTTTCTCCCATCTGGGTACTCGCGATCGTCCCTCACGGCGCCGCCATCTCGTCATCACGCTCCCTGACACCTGGTCGTTGCTCATCACTACGTTCCCATCCCACCGCTGACACCAAATTTCTTCACAGCGCTCCACGTCCTGTCTACAACATGGGTGACTACGTCAAATGTCGTCTGCGCAATTTTCAGTACACCCATAAGATCATTCATGATTGCTTCACTGCATCGCAAAACTAAGATGTTGGAGAAACAACATCGTAGAGCAACAGATTCTTCCATCGAAGTCGGTGATATCGTTTACACTAGAGTTAACGATCGCAACACTAAGTTATTCATTTTTTATTGGGCCATATACCGTAATCAAATCTCTCCATGACCACAAAGAAAAAATTCTAGATCTCAAGACTTTAGCAGAACAAATCGTCCATGCCGATCACTTGATGCGTGTGAACAAAGGGTTCGATGATGAGCGTGCACATCAGGTAACACTTCATTTGGATTCAACTGATCCTCAAAGCTCCTGAAGTCTAACTCCACACACACCTTACAGACAAAAACTTCATTCTCACTCTAAATTTTAATCATTTTCAGTTTCAATATCCTACATATAAGTATGTGTTGTATATGTATTGTATTATGTTATCATGTCTGTATATTATTATTAAGGTTATCACTTCCATACTCTCTCTCATATGTCATGTATTAACTATTAATTGCTCATATCTTATTGCTCTCATTATTATTATGTTCAAATGCGAGGATGCATTATTCATGGGAGAAGGCACTGTATCAGTCGCATCAGTCGTAACAATTACGATTGTATATATTCGTCACTCACATATTCCATTGTCCAGTATTCCACGTGTACTGTCCTCACGTGGTCAGCCTGATCTACTTTTAAACCTGCTTTCCGTCTCTCGATCTCAAAGGAATTCCGCACCTTCCTACATTATTCGCCGATGTCTCAAGGGAGAAGACCTACATTGCCTTTTCTGTCTTCCTTCCAGATCATTGGCCAGAATAACGATGTCTGTGATTGGTTCCTTTACCCCATTTCCAGGCATCTGAATGGCCATCCGTTCATCTCAGCTTCTCAATCCTGATCCACTCCCTTCTACATATATAAAATTTGTATGCATCAGGACTATTAGCCACCGAGGATCTTCGCCGATGCTGCCCCTGCCCTTGATCCCAGACTGATTGCCCCAGTGCCCCCCCTGTCTCCTCCCTGTGCCCCCCCCCGTGTCCTAGTGTTCCCTTGTTCATCAGTGTCCTTCATTGCTACAGCGCCCAAGATATATACAGTGCTCTACACTCCCCAGTATATATACAGTGCTCTACAGTCCCCAGGATATATACAGTGCTCTACAGTGCCCAGGATATATACAGTGCTGACTAGTCCTATGACACCCTAGTACACCGCGGTACTTAGTGCAGTGTATAGGGACTGGGTTTTTATGTCGAGCATGTGCTTTGCAGTAGATCCTTGTGGTAAACAAAGTTGAGATGACAGTGACCCCGAGCTTCGGTGACTAGTACACGCCATGCAGCAAATCCCTGTGATGAGCAGTGCTGTGGTGATGTAATATCTGCAGTGAATAGTATTGGAAAGACAGTGACACAGTGTTACACAATACTTCCCTACATCCCCAAGAGACCCAGGCTGCATGAGTCAGCGACACAATGGTCCGGGTAAAGATCAAACATCCGAGACCAAAGGAGCTGGCCACAAAACGCCTTCTCCTGGGCTTCCTCAGTCCCTCCGTCAAGGAAACAAGGCTCATCCCAACCTGAGATGCTGTGATTGTGCTTACCACGTCCGACAAAGATGCAGACAAGATCTTTGGAGAGGACAAACTAAAAAAGCTAGTGGAGGATGAATTCACGGCCGTCATGTCACTCAAGCCGCGCTCCAGATCTACAGTAGCGTGCATGCGCCTGGATGAGCTTGTGTACGAGAACCCACCAGATGAAGTGAAGGCAGAAATAGAGTATAGGCAACCCTGGGAAAAGATAGTGGAAATATACAAGTTTCTGAAGTCATCAAACTCACTTTCATGATCAGCAACATGGGAAGCAAAGCCAGAGAGGTCACAGGGGTGAGCTCTGAAGGGATCTGGCATGAGCCGGCCTAGAGCTGCCCCTGGTGCAGATCTTGGTGGTAGTAGCAAATAGTCAAGAGAGACTTCCCTTGAAGGCCAATGTGGAGAAGGGTTCCATGTGAACATCAGTTGCACATGGGTTAGTCGCTTCTAAGCCTAAGGCTAAAGCCTTATCCCACGTTAGAGGCAGCGGCCAAGCAAGTACTACTAGCGTGAGTGAGTGAGTGAGTGATTGGGGATCGTTTGTTCAACTCCCCTGCCAGAGTAGCATTTGAGGTGAAACCCCTACCACCACCACCAGCACAGTAGAAACAGAGGATGATGACAGATTTTCCTTAGTTGCCGGTTGGTAGTTAGTGGCGAAAGGGAATACGCTACTTATTCCGCAACCAGGCCCCAGGCTCCTTGTCGGGTTAACGAAAACCAACTCACGTCCATGGGTGATGGTGGGGGAAAGAGTTTTCTTTTCTGTTTAAGGCGCCGTTAACCTAGAAGCCACTTGCAGAGCGAAAAGATGTTGATAACATAGTCTGCCGTGGAGCGGGCGAACCGGCTTAGTGCGGGGTGGGGGGCAGTCTGCTGCTGCGGCCTGCTGTTGTGTGTCACCTTTCGGTGACGTTGCAGCGCAGTGCTCACATGCACGAGGCCCTCGCGAGGCACACCAGTTTCGGGCCTGTGCATATCCAATATACGCAGCCGATCACCAAGGTAAGAAACGCTACATCAATTTAGGTAGGGGAAGTCACCAAATTAGATCAAGCCAATCGGGCCTGTGCAGGAAGTGGGCCTACGTTCGGGCGCTGGACTGGGCACAGAGGTTACGAGATGCGTGCTATTGGGTGTCACCGTCTACCCTTTTCCTCTTCCACCCGCCTGTCGCAGTGTCCACCCTACTCTGTTGGCAGTGACCCATTCTAAATGCGGCCTTGCCCTGCGCTATCTTCAAATGTCCACTGGTGCGGTGGTATGAGTCGGGAATCAAGTTGGCAAAGATGGTGCGGAGCGATGGCATCGTTCTGAGCCCTCAAATAACCTCGGTGTCTGCTCGTCTCGAGTCGCTCACGGTTCCCATTCCGCTGTCTCCTGGTGAAAAGTCGGTACAACAAGGGAACTCGCGTTGTCTGGGATCCATCCGCAGGATTTACGCAGCGCCATGTTGGAGAGCGTGACACAACATTGCGACAGTGGGGTCAAAACGGCCCGACATGCCGAGGGATAGAATTCATGGTGGCGGGAGTTAACCCTCTCGCCATTCCTGCCGAGAGCTCGGACCGGAGTGTCTCCAACCCTTATGTGAAAAGCACTAGGCTGCGTGAGCTTTCTCTACCGCAGGTCGTCTGTTGTTGTTGAGGATACATAAGTACGCTCCACACGTGCGCAGCAAGACTACCTTAGTGCAAATGGCATTAATATATCCTAATAATATAATGTGGACGCTGTCTCCTAAAAATTTTAAAGTGATCAGAAGTCAGGCGTTCTGTGGCTTCCCTGTGTCAGCAGTTGCAGAAGGATTAGACATCTATGAAAAGACATGGAAAAGTGCAGGGTGAAGGAGCGGATAGGATAAGAATTTTAGTTGAGATCATTGATGAATAATAGGTGAATAGTAGGTGACAAGACAGAACACTTAGGAACACCATTGTTAATAGAATTAGGAAAACAATGACCGTCTACCACAGGAGCAATAAAGCGTTCAGAAAGGAAACATGAGATGAAGTTACAGAGGGGAAGATAGAAGCCATAGGAGGGTAGCTTGGAAATCAAAGGTTTGTGTCAGACTCTATCAAAAGCTTTTGATATGTCTAAGGCAAAAGCTTTGCCAAAATCCCTAAAAGAGGATGATCAAGACTTAGAAAGGAAAGCAAGAGCTATTTGGGGTCTCATTCACTTATTTGCCTCCCGGCTAACACATAATCACCGAAAGCATCACTAAGTATAATTATACACAAATGATAACTTTGCTGTGGATCACGTAGCTGGGAGTTATGGCGACGGCCTTGAAAGGCCTGGAAAGATATTTCAAACCAGCTGGTTAACCGTGAGTTCATAGCTAAGACAGGAGTTCTCTTATGATATCCAATGGTTCTGACTTCTAAATTCTTGCCAATTTAGCGAATTTAAGTAAGGAATACTAGTAGGGTAACGAGAATTCGTATTAATAGGATTGTAGTCTGGTGGTTGCTGTCAGACAACTGTGAGCCAAGCAGCGAGATGGCTGCCTGTCACCACATCAAGCAATAAAAGAAAGTCGCAATCCGTTCACTTCTACTCCCCATTTTACTTATTTTAACAAGTAATACTTGGTTTATACTAGACTAACCTTAATTTCCCCTTAATATGATTTTACAATTTATATACAAGTCACAACACAAACCAATAACATCTTGATAATATGTGTGATACAAGCAGAAATTTCCACATACTGGGGCCGTTGTCATGCCAAATCTCTCCCAGGTCCAAATCTCTCCCGGGTGTGTAATCTACATCCATTACTTCGAAAGGGTCTACCTAGGCTTACTCTTTCTGGAGTATATTTGGGGGTCCTCTTTCAGGGAGGTTTTCACTACTTGACACCATTTAGGTATCCAGTATTATTTACTAATTTGAGCTAGAGTGTCTCCTATTCCTCCATGTGAGGTTATTCTATGGGCTTCCATTATGATTAATTGGTAAGGTGACTCCCCCTTTCGTAGCAAAATAGGATGGTCAGTTTCATATGGTAGTTCAACATGCTTTATTCTACCGTAGCACCTTATAATTTGTTCATCATCCGAGTAGAGCCCAAGATTTTTTTTTAGTTTAATCTTACTTTTAGATCTGTCACCTAGTGCCTTGTGGATTTCGCCAAAGAATTTGTGCTGTTGTTGTTTGATCCAAAATTTTAAAACATCTGGCATTGCTTTACCAATTTGAATAATGAAGTGGAATACTTTTTTGGCTGCATTAATTAACTTATTGAAAGATTAATATTTCTTTATATCAATTGACAGATTAGATGGGTGATTGATTGGCCTCAGATTGAGCTTCTTTTAAGTTTAATGCTACCTCTTCATATGATTTTTGGATCAGGCAATCTTGTTTATGGGTTAACCAGTTAGGCCCATGGAACTACTTGGACTCCTTTAATAGCAAACTATTAAAGGAGTCCAAGTAGTTCCATGGGAATCTTATACCACTTGTCAAGAGAATACTACATGGTTCATGAAACAGCTTCATTCATCCCTCTTTTTCACGGAACGATCATACACTTCCCCCGAGACCTCAGAACTGCATCGCACGTCGTTGGCGTCTATTTCCACCTCCATCCATCATGAAGCGGGTCCCCATTGGACAATAAATCCGGTCTGGCGGTTTGCGGGAGCGTGTACTACGACGAGGGCGGAGTGATGACTTTAGCTGATCACCATCGTGGGAAGGTGGTGATCCTGGTTCCAGCTTCTCCTTCAGGGAAGCTGCTGGCGAAGATTGGGTAGTCGGCAGGCAGGTTAGGGACTCCCTCTCCACATAAGGGCAGAGAAACTTCCGATTCCTCCATAGTATTTTCCCGATGCCAGTTTTAACTATGTAGTTTCATCGAGATCCAACGCCAGTAGTGACACCAATCAAGCCCCATCTGCTGGCGGTATGATCCCAGATGTCCACAAGGGCGTTAATCTGTAGCTGATAAAAGTCATGATACATTTTTGCTTGTTGCCGAAGGTGCTCAGCTTTGGCATCACATTTCTGGACTGCTTTCTGCCTTTCTGGAGCGAAAGAGCAGCAGTGTGCTGGGACTGCCAATCTGATTGGATGTCTAAATAAGATCTGTGCAGGCGATCGTCCATCCTTTCTAGGCGTGTTTCGAAGCTCCAGTAATCCCACGGACAAAAAAATAGTAATCCAAGGTGAAGACATCCTGTGCGTTACTCCCAACGAGCGAGGAACCACCTCAGGGTGGATGACACAAACTGGGGACCGCCATCACTGCAAAGCACACGTAAGACCCCATTAGCTCCAAAAAAGTTATGTAAATCGCATACGAAAGCATGAGCGGAGTCTGGTATAGGATATGATGTAACACATGGCCACCCAGACTTCCTGCCCACGTAAACGAAGCTCCGTCCTGCCACATAGAAATAGTCAGCAGAAACTGATCAAAGAAATGAGGCATGGTGGGTTGTCATCTTGCCACAGTGGTTCGTTGAATTATCGGGGAAGCAACTGAAGACATCTTGTGCATGACGAAATCATGTTCTCTATGTCCTCAATTCCCGGCCGGTAAACAGTTTGGTGGGCTCTCCGTTTAGTCCTATTTCCCCTGGTGACTGTCATGCAGTCTTTCCAAAGTTTCTCTCCTGAGATGCCGTGGGATCACAAGGCACGGATCATAGACAAAGACATCCTCATCTATAGAAAGTTTATCTTGATGGTCCAGTATGGCCTCAAATCACTCACCAAGTCATGTCGGTGTTCAGAGAAACCATTCAGGATTGTGTTGGGAAGGGCTGCATATCAGGGCTCAGGTACAGAAGCTGCTCTTATCTTCTCAAGAGCCTTATCTTCCAGCAAGGTCAGTCTGGAGCCTTCTTCACAGACGCCGTGAATGGTTGCAGCCACGAGTTTACGTAGGGGGTCGTCTTCAGTGGATGCTGTGTCGTCGTTGCAATCAGGCTCATCTACAGGGGCACATGAGAGTGAGTCTGGAAGTCTTACCCTTTTGCTAGATGGTGTTAAAGCTGTAGGTTGTCAACTTCTCACGCATTCTATGCAACCTTGGGATGATCCACGACCAAATCAAACCGTGGCAAACCGCTGAGAAATGTCACACATTTCTTCATAGCCCATACGACTGCCGCCATTTCCACCTCGATAACTACATAGCAGGATTCCGTATCTGTAAGAAAGCGAGAACCGCACGGAATTAATTTCCAATTCTCACCATGTTGCTGAAGGAAACCAAACCCCATTCCTCTAGTACTCGATGCATCGATCTGAAGCACCATTGACAGCTTGGCATCGAAATGGGATAAGATAGGTGGTGATACAAGCATGGTTTTAACTATCTTTTTTTATGAAGATGGACACTGGCCAAGGGCAACAAAAATCCAATAAAAAAGAAAAAACCACTGAGATACCACTCCCAGAAAAGGGTCCAAAGCGGTAGTTAAAAATTGAAGGATAAGTGTCTTGAAACCTCCCTTTTGAAGGAATTCAAGTCACAGGAAGGTGGAAATACAGAGGCAGGCAGGGAGTTCCAGAGTTTACCACAGAAAGGGATGAATGATTTACAATACTAGTTAACTATTGCATTAAAGAAAATCTTGTGCAGTGAGGCCACGGGAGGAGGGAGGCATGTAGTTAGCAAGATCAGAAGAGCAGTTAGCATAAAAATAGCGGTAGAAGACAGCTAGAAATGCAACATTGCGGCGATGAGAGAGAGGCTGAAGACAGTCAGTTAGAGGAGAGTTGATGAGTTGAAAAGCTTTTGATTCCACCCTGTCTAGAAGAGCGGTACGAGTGGAACACCCCCAGACACGTGAAGCATACTCCATACGTGGACAGATAAGGCCCTTGTACAGAGTTAGCAGCTGGGGGGTGAGAAAAACTGGCGGAGACGTCTCAGAACACCTAACTTCATAGAAGCTGTTTTAGCTAAAGATGAGATGTGAAGTTTCCAGTTCAGATTATAAGTAAAGGACAGACTGAGAATGTTCAGTATAGTTCAGATTATAAGTAAAGGACAGACTGAGAATCTTCAGTATAGAAGAGGGGGACAGTTGAGCGTCATTGAAAAAGAGGGGATAGTTGTCTGGAAGGTTGTGTTGACGTGATAGATGGAGGAATGGAGTTTTTGAGGCATTGAATAATACCAGAGTTTGCTCCAACCCAATCAAAAATTTTAGAAAGACCAGAAGTTAGGAGTTCTGTGGCTTCCCTGCGTGAAAAGCCTTTAATATATCCAAGGCAACGGCAAAAGTTCCACCAAAATCTCTAAAAGAGGATGACCAAGACTCAGTAAGGAAAGCCAGAAGATCACCAGTAAAGTGTCCTTGACGGAACCCATACTAGCGATGAGATAGAAGGTTGTGAAGTGATAGATGTTTAATAATCTTCCTGTTGAGAATAGATTCAAAAACTTTAGATAGGCAGGAAACTAAAGCAATACAACGGTAGTTTGAGGGATCTCAACTGTCACCTTTTTTAGGAACAGGCTGAATGTAGGCAAACTTCCAGCAAGAAGGAAAGGTAGATGTTGACAGACAGAGCTGAAAGAGTTTGACTAGGCAAGGTGCAAGCACGGAGGCACAGTTTCGGAGAACAATAGGAGGGACCCCATCAGGTCCATAAGCCTTCCGGGGATTTAGGACAGCGAGGGCATGGAAAAACATCATTGTGAAGAATTTTAATGGGTTGCATGAAATAGTCGGAGGGTGGAAGAGAGGGAAGAACAAGCCCAGAATCGTCCAAGATAATGTTTTTAGCAAAGGTTTGAGCGAAGGGTTCAGCTTTAGAAATAGATGTGATAGCAGTGGTGCCGTCTGGTTGAAATAAAGGAGGGAAGAAGAAGAAGCAAAGTTATTGGAGATATTTTTGGCTAGACTCCAGAAGTCACGAGGGAAGTTAGATCTCGAAAGGTTTTGACACTCTGTTAATGAAGGAGTTTTTGGCTAGTTGGAGAACAGACTTGGCATGGTTTCAGGCAGAAATATAAAGTGCATGAGATTCTGATGATGGAAGGCTTAAGTACCTTCTGTGGGCCACCTCTCTATCATGTATAGCACGAGAACAAGCTGTGTTAAACCAAGGTTTGGAAGGTTTAGGTCAAGAAAAAGAGTGAGGAATGTACGCCTCCATGCCAGACACTATCACCTTTGTTATGCATTTGGCACACAAAGACGGGTCTCTGACATGGAAGCAGTAGTCATTCCAAGGAAAATCAGCAAAATACCTCCTCGGGTCCCCCCCCAACTAACAGAGACAAAACACCAGAGGCACCTTCGCTTAGGGGGATCCTGAGGAGGGACTGGAGCGATAGGACAAGATACAGAGATTGTGATCGGAGGAGCCCAACGGAGAAGAAAGGGTGACAGCATAAGCAGAAGGATTAGAGGTCAGGAAAAGGTCAAAAATGTTTGGCGTATCTCCAAGACGGTCAGGAATACGAGTAGGGTGTTGCACCAATTGTGGAGGATAGCAAAGTTGAAGGCTAATTCACCAGGATGGTCAGTGAAGGGAGAGGAAAGCCAAAGCTGGTGGCGAACATTGAAGTCTCCAAGAATAGAGATCTCTGCAAAAGGGAAGAGTCAGAATGTGCTCCACTTTGGAAGTTAAGCAGTCAAAGAATTTCTTATAGTCAGAGGAGTTTAAATGACGACTGTTTTTGAGACATCCACCTCCAAGTGTTGCGTAGCTTAAACAATCTCAAAGAGGTTGTGCGGTGGGTGGCAAAGCTGAGGTGCAACTTCAAAGCTGGTTTGCCAAACCCAAGAATGAGCGGAGATCCCCGTGAACGGGGAAAATCAGCGATGGGATTGACTTTTCTCTCATCTACGGTGTATCCACCTCGGGTGATGGAGCATCCGCTGTAGTCCACGCTCTTTTTGGCAAAATTCAGCTTGTCCTTATTCAGGGAAATGCCGGCCTCAGCACATCGTTGCAGAATATCGATGACATGCACAAGATAATCCCTGTATGTGTCGTCATATGCCAGGATATCGTCAACAATTTTCACTGTGCGGGGAATGTCACCCAAAGCCACATCTCTCTTGTTATACTCATCACCTAACAAGACGAACCCCACTGGAGCACGTTTAAACTTGTAGCGACCCCATGGGGTAATGAAAGTGATCAAATCCTGGTCTTCCTTTGCGATCTATATTTTGTGATAACACATTTTCGCGTTGAAAGTGGTGAACCATCTTACTGCAGCTCTCATGGATGCTATGGATTCATATGGTGACCTTATAGGGTAATAGGGCCTGTTAAAATACTGATTGAGCCTAATGAGATCAACACACAGTTTTACACCACTTGGTTTCTCACAGGCACAATTGGATGGCACCAAGCTGTAGGATACTCAACCCTCTCTAGGTGGACCAATTCAAGGAGCTGAGACTTTATCTCTTTCTTCCAACTAAATGGGATACACCGTGCTGCCATCACTGTGAAGAGGCTAGCATCATCAGCAAGCTGGATGTGCATATCTCCGCCCTGCATTTTCCTCAAGTTCTGTGAAGCATCGAACACCTGAGGGAACACAGAGACGAGTTTTGCAGCATGCTGTTCACGTTGTGCAGCGGTGACCTTGTAGTCATGGTCCCAGCTCGGCAAGGGTGCCACAGGGAATGAAGCAGCCATTTGTTTTGCCATTCGGAAGACGACCATCCGAACAGTGAAGGATCTGTAAATGCTCATAACTGTGCTGAGGAATTATGGTGTAACACACTAAGTGCGATAGAATCATACCAGCTAAGGAGTGCTCCCATTGCCTGAGTGGTAGTTATACATTCGCCTAACTTCAAAGAGCATTCACTCACCTAAGGAGATTAACGGTTGTTGGCCCACTCCACACAGAGGTTCTCCTTTGACAGGCTTGAGGAAATTCCGAAATCTTGAATAACATCCATACCCAGAACAGTGGTCTCAGCGCCCGGAATATGGTGTCCATAAAATCTTCCGCGTCTTTCCTTCAAGGATGTGATGACCAGGATGCAAGGAGCCTCCTATTAAGAAACCTTATAATGGTACACATTAGCGATAACACGGGGAAGTGTGCGCCCACGTGCACTCTTATCTTGATCGGGAGGTCGTAAAAGCTGGTTACGCCGCAGAACTGGAGCACGGGGGCAAGAACGAGATCTGCACAGACTGGCATTGTGTCCGACTTTCCCACAAGTGTTGCAAGTCGCAATCACTGCTCGACACTTCAGCTCACCAGTATGGTTACCTCGTCTACACCTTGTTTCTAATTTCGACATGATTGTTTCAATGTCACGTTCTATTTATCAATTTTTTCCACTAAGATAATTATTGCCACAGACGTCACTAGTTGTGATATTTTCTTGCGGGGTATCCAGTGTTGGCGGAGGTTCCTGAGAAGTACCTGGAGGTGATGCTTTCCGTGTTCCTTCTGGTAGTCTTCTCTCTGAGTCGCCAGTAAGTGAAAGTGTCAGTCGCAAGTCAGCAACTGGTACAGGGTCAGGCCACAGGTCGCCAGATGCAGGTGGGAAGACTGACTGTGAGATTCCTAGAGCGGTGTTAGTGTGAGGTGACTGTACAGCGTCAGGGAGCAGCGGCTGTGTGGTGTCAGGGTGCAGAGGTTGGCTGGCACCTTACTGCAGTAGTGTTACAATATCAGAACGAGACAGTGGGGTGATGTCAGCATGCATCAGATGTGTGGCGCCAGTATGAGACGGTAGGGTGGTGCCAGGGCATATAGGCTGGGTAATGTCCGTGCACAGCAGCTGTATGGCGTCTGTGTAGGGCAACTAAGTAGTCTCGGGGCGCTGCATCTGGAAGGTGCACTACCTGGTGGGTGTCAGGGCGTGGTGACTGCCTGTCGTCAGTGTGGTGTGCATGGGTAGCAGTGGGTGGAGGTCTATTATGATGAGCGATATCAGGTGTTGCGCCTGGCTACGACTTATGGAGGATCATATCAGTAAATTGTTCTTTCCTCACCCGTGCTTTGGTCAATCCCATTTCTCGTCAACGTTTCTGAGGATCTGATTTATGTGATTTTTCCAATAGTTCTCGCATTGACAACTGATGTAAAGGTTCAATACTTGGTGTGCGTCCATTGCTGCCAGCGTAGTTTGCGTTATAGCTTCTGTATTATCCATAGTAACACAGTGTGCGTCCATTGCTGCCAGCGTAGTTTGCGTTATAGCTTCTGTGTTATCCATAGTAACACAGGTATGTCTTATCAGGTTTTATGATATTTCTATAAGAATATCAAGTCGAATTAGAGAAGGGTACTCCGGATAAGGCGATGACAGAGGTGCAATATTTTGATGGTACTCGTAGTGCTTAATGCACATACATGCGCAGTAAATAGCTTGCCGGTCGAGGGAGGCCTTTAAGAAGAGATCACAAAATTTTTGCCTTAAAATATGTTTAAATAAGATCAGCCTTCCCCTCTTTTTCAGGCTTCACACCATCTATGTATATCCATGCACCTGTCGACCTTCTTTAAGCATACCCCAACCTTCTGGATACTGTAAAATTAGCAGTTGTGACGAGAGCGACACTACTCGTGTTTGTTTACACCATCTTTTCTATGTCGGTGGCTTGAATGATTGGCTATTAAATCTTCGCGTATAGATGTCACAATGGAGTATGACGACGAACTTAAAGCCTTTAAATAGAAGCACCATCAATAGTTTATCAAAAGTTGTACAAAAAAAACATTAAAAATTGCAGTGTAGTGAGCGGACTTTTCCATTAGTCAGAGAAAAAATGTTAGGGGTAGGAAAGTTGCGGTAGTAGGAGAAAGTGCGCCATACGTTTTCCCCGCGAGCAACAACAACAACTACATGCATTACTCTCGTGTTTTAGTGGCTGGTGAGGCAAACTGGCTTTACGATTATTGAAACTCACTCAAGCGAAGTTTATGGTGTGTCATAGATTTCTTTAATGTCAAATAGTATCGTAATTTTCATTAGATATTGCTTACCAACTGACAGCAATACATTATTCTATCCTACTTTAATAAATTGTTAAAGAATAAAGCTACAGAACTCGTTTAGTGCCGCAAAGTGACCTACTTAAGTTAATCAGAGCAATAAAGCACTGAAGGAAGCTTAGGGAGGAAAAGTGAAAAAAAAGTCTGCTTACACTTGATGAAGAATGGAGGAGGAGGACACGAATTACAGAGCTCGTTCCCATGATCGCGTGAGGAAACTTTTACTAACTTACACGACACGGCAGCTGTGTGTGTGTTTGTGTGTGTGTGTGTGTGTGTTTCATTTCCGTTTGTCGCGTAATTATCACTAATCCGGCTTAGTGTTAGTACGGTCAGTTCATCTGCCTGAGTGATAACTTTCATAACATTCACTGTATATATCGTCATTATACTTTCGTAACACTTGACACGTTGAGACACTCCAGCATCATGTGCCATCAGCCTACATACGTACTTTTTTTCTGAACTATGAGACAACAGATGTCTCTAATACTCCTTCAAGTTATATATCCTCAAAAATATATCCCTCTTTTTAGATTACTTTAGCATCTAATACTAACCTAAATTCAATACAGACAAGCCTTTTTCTTCAGTGACAACCCAACGTTCTAAATCTTCAACAGGGAACACACTTGGTAAAGTAACCTGGTTTGGTCTGCATAACAAAGACCTTGCCCTCGTAGTGCACAACAGGCCACGAGGGAGGAGCATCTAGTAAAAACCAACCTAGCTTTCCCCATAAAACTCTGAGGGCTGCTGAGGAAGAGCCGAGAGTGATGATGCTTCTGGAGCAGGAAGGATAGGGCCATGGATATTGTATTCCTGTTGAGGATTTTCCCTGTAGCTTTGGATCAAGATTTTTTTCAAAAAACCACTGGCTTACTGATGGACGAGAGCTCTGGTCAAGACTAAACACAGTAAGCAAGACAGACTAGTGACAGTGATGTTCACTTGACAACAGGGGGCACGCTGCCAGCAATGGCGTGACCAGTTGGATGAAACTCACATAATGCTTAACTAGAAGGTGATTTCATGACATGTTTGTAGAAATGTGAACTCCAAAAACTGCAGTGTTTCTCGTCCAAATGGCACAGTGAGCGGCGCAGCGCTGCTGGCTGGGTGAATTTGGTGATATTGATGACGAGTAACTAAAAGGGGTGATTGGAAAAAAAAACATGGCATGCGTTCCGGAAGCACGGCAATGGAAGCTCGTCGCCCTCCCTTCCCTTCCCATCCCGTCCCGTCCTCACCCGCGTACCCGCAGCGGTCAGAAAACTCCCAATTCGTGAGTCAAAGTCAGGCGGGGGGAGAAAAAGGGAAGAAAAATATATCATGTTCCTCTGGTTGTGGAAAAGTAGGTGAAATCACAGCGTGAAGTGAAAAAAAAAATATATATATATTATATATATATATATATATATATATATATATATATATATATATATATATATATATATATATATATATATATATATATATATATATATATATATATATATATATATATATATATATATATATATATATATATATATATATATATATTCTTCTATGTGGCATCAGAATATCCCTCACTTCTGCTTGCCTTGTGTCCTTTCCAATACTTACAAGTATCATCGCGCTGCCTTAATGTCCTCCACCATAGATAACAGCTTCTCTCAGTTATTGCTCAATTTCACGCATCACGTTTACAATTTACAGTTTTATGAGTTTTCAAACTATTTCACTCTTGTTTACATTAGGCGGAATATCCTTGCTCTTACTTATTCAAAGCTCTCCCGGCTCTTCTGTGATGTAAATATTAATTCTCGCTGCTCGAGCTCACCTTTACTCTTTACCCGTGCTTCCTGAAAATTATGTGTTGAAACAGGGAAAGGTCGATGACGGGCTAAATGCATCTTAAAGAGGAACCTGTGTAGGTATTTTATCACGTACCTTGGAATGGTGGCAGCCGCCTGCCTGTCTCTTCTCCTCTCCTCGCTTCGCTTCGCTCGCCTTTCCCCTAGATCACATCCGCTGCTTTGCTTCTCCTTCTTTCCCCTCCTTATAATCAACATCACCGCCATTATCACTACACCATGATCACCCCACCTATCACCATCACGTGATATGCTTTTCCTTTTTACCCCTCCTTGTAACCAACACTACAATCATTATCACTATGACATACCACGACCACACTAACCATCATCACCACCACCATTTCCATCCTCTATCACCACCACCATCTCAACTTAAATCCCTATTCGGTTTCGCTGTTTTCAACGCGTCTCTTCCAGACAATTCAACAAACAAACAAATTATCTTTATGAAAGGTTAAAACCTTGAAGAGTGTGGGCCTTAAACACCCTGGCGTCAATCCCTGTCTATCAGGTCACCGGATGATTCCATAACAAAACCTATCTAATCGAAAGTTGCTTTTCATGAGACGTCCAGACAAGTAATGTTTCGGGGTCCGATAGACAAAGGAAAAAAGCCTTGTCGTACAAAAGCCCATTACGAATAACAGACAAATTAGAAACACCACAAAGCAACAAATAAGGCGGTTTTATAATTTTCATTCTTGTCGATCTTTTCGTCTTTATCTTCCATTTGTTTTGTTATGACTGTGGTGATGGTGATGAGGGTGATAGGCACCACTACTTTATCTTCCATTTGTTTTGTTGTTTGTGGTCGGGAATGGTGAGAGGTGATGATGGTTGTGACTGTGGTGATGGTGATGAGAGTGATGATGAGCAGGCAGTGTTTGGTAATGCTGGATGTGTTGAGTAGTGCAGGGATGGATAGTGATGATGGAGTGAATGATAGGGAAGAGACGTAATGATGTGTGGTAGTAAGTGGTAAATATGATGATGGTGCGTGGTGTGCATGCTTGGTGATGAGGTGATCGGTCCTCACCATAACCATCACCACAAACACCACCATCATCACTATCAATAGCATCAACAATAACAATAACTACTACTACTGTTACTACTACTAGTAGTACTACTACTACTACTACTACGACGACAGAGAGAGAGAGAGAGAGAGAGAGAGAGAGAGAGAGAGAGAGAGAGAGAGAGAGAGAGAGAGAGAGAGAGAGAGAGAGAGAGAGAGAGAGAGAGAGAGAACAAACAGATATAGACATTTCCCAATAGATACTTCACAACGCTGTCTTCTTTTGAGTTCCGCAGAGTATATGTTTCTTTTTGTTCTGCGTTGAGGGAGCGTAGATCAGAGAACAGCGAGACGAGGGAGGCAGGAGGAGGAGGAGGACGAAAGAAAAGAGAAGTATAGGAATCGGAAAAGGAGTGGGAAGAAAAGAAGAGAGAGAGAGAGAGAGAGAGAGAGAGAGAGAGAGAGAGAGAGAGAGAGAGAGAGAGAGAGAGAGAGAGAGAGAGAGAGAGCAGCAAGCCGGCCTCCACAGCCTGCACAACCTGCAGCATCGCAGGGACATGGCGGGCCTCACCACCCTATACAAGGTGCAGAAGCAACGGGCACCCCATCTGCAGGAACTCCATTTGCCGCCACGCCGCACTGAGGTGCTCACTAGAGCAGTTTCTACGGCACTCTTGGCCCTGGCTTCTCCATGGTCTCACTCCACCCACCACCAAAGACAGTTCAAGCAAAAGTATGTGCAGTGGTAGAACAAACAAGTGCCCGGACGACCTTGGTGTTGCAGCGTGCGGAGACCAGAAATTCAGTGTTAGTGAACCAGTGGTTTAGAGAAATGCGCGACAGTGACACGGGCGTAGATATTAGAAGTTCGGCCAATGAATGACAGTGACACGTCAACAGAGTATAGCATTCGTTAGGCCTCGTGTGAGACAGTGACGCTTTGATACGTGGTAGAGGCTCGGCCTCACGAGTGACAGTGACATTTGTTCAGTAAATATAAGATCTTAACATAGACAGTTGGGTGGGTTTTTGGATAGGGCGTACCCAAACTGGGTTTTTGGATAGGGCGTACCCAAACTATCTCCTTTAACCTGTACAATCCCAAACATGAAAAATGGTGTATTATGTATTGATAAGAGAGAGAGAGAGAGAAGAGAGAGAGAGAGAGAGAAGAGAAAGAGAGAGAGAGAGAGAGAGAGAGAGAGAGAGAGAGAGAGAGAGAGAGAGAGAGAGAGAGAGAGGATATATTTCACTCATTTTCAAGCAGTGCAAAATTAAACAGAAGCAAAGGAGGGGCTTTATTAGAGAAACAAGGAGAGGAAAGGAGAGTGAGGAAAGGGATAACAAAGGATGGTGAAGGAAGGAATGGGGATGATAAATGGGAGGGGAAGGAATGGAAGAATATGTGAAATTTGGAGGAAGAGAGGTAAGAGAGGCAGGAAGGGAGGAAAGACTAGACAGGAAGCGCCATTGCTCTAAACTTTTCTTGGAAGGAGGAAGAAAAGAATGTAGTGAGGACCATGAGAAAAAAATAAGGGCGGAATGTTTGCTTGTTGTTCTTTATGAGACCTGACAAAAGGCGGAAAGAGAGAGAGAGAGAGAGAGAGAGAGAGAGAGAGAGAGAGAGAGAGAGAGAGAGAGAGAGAGAGAGAGTGAGAGAGAGAAACTGGTATGTCCGTAAGACGACGCCACTCTCCTTTCTCACTGGCAAGATCCTTCGTCTCTCTCTCTCTCTCTCTCTCTCTCTCTCTCTCTCTCTCTCTCTCTCTCTCTCTCTCTCTCTCTCTCTCTCTCTCTTCCAACCCACTACCCTTCCGTCCTTCTTCCCACCTTCTGCCTCACACTGCACGCCACGGCCTAGTGTTGTGTTCATAGTTGTCCCTTTGTATTTACGTAGTTGTCCGCGCCATGTTTACAAACAAAACCCATACTGTTGTAAACACTTTTTAAGGTGTTTTTTTCATCCCTATAGTTGGCTTATCTTTTCACCAAGTCTTCAGCCATGTTGATGACAGTGTGTGTTGTTCCTAGCTGTCCTCTTGTACAAAGGGTTACATACATGATGAAGCAGCCTTCCTACCATTACTTTTTCGCTAAACCGTATGGCGCTGTTCTCAACAAGTGGCCTTGCTTTGCTCTCAGAGTTTTGTGTTTTTTCTCTTGCCTGTGTGCTGAAAAACTCTGAAGATGGTGATGAATACGTGTGGCGCGTGCGACGAGAGTGTAGCTAACAGGAAAAGGGCTGTGGCATGCGAGAGATGCATGGCTTGGTTCCATGTGGCCTGTGTGGGCATGAGGGAGACCAACATGAAGGCGCTGAGCTTCGAGCTTCTTTTGTTCCTATGCAGGGAATGCCTGAGCAAGAGCCTCAATGAGTGGAGGAGCCAGGAGGAGGAAAAAGAAGAAAGAAGAGTAGAGCACACCACCCCGACAAAAAAAGAATTGGTGAAGGAGGTAGAAGTACAGACGATAAGGACTGAAGAGAGAAAAGACCAGCAAGAAGTGGTGGAAGTGGCTAGAATAGACAGAATTCCAAGGAAGAAGAGAATGGTGATCAAGAAAGCCCCAGTACATGTCATTGGAGACAGCATGGTGAGGAAGACTGCCGACTTCGTAAGAAAGGAAACTGAGTGCACCAGCATGGGAGGTGCTAAGATCCAGGACATCAAGAGCAAAGTTAAGGAAGAAGTGCAAGAAATGGAAGAAAGAAGCCTGCTTCTGATCCAAGGAGGAGGCAACAACTTAGCAGAGACAGGTGCAGACGAAACAGTAAAGGAAGTGATAGAAGCAGTGAAGGCAGCAAAAGAAAAGATGTGTGTGGCTGTGGTGGGGATCCTGCGGCGCCCACGGGAAGGAGTGCAGTACGAGATCAGAAGAGAAACGAACCGCAAAATATGCTTGGAACTCACGAAGATCAAGATGGAATAGATGGCAGAGAAGAAGGGCAACGTGAGCTTCCTGGACCTTTTTTCTTTTATGTAGGAGGGACACTGGCCAAGGGCAACAAAATTCCAATAAAAAAAAAATAAAGCCCACTGAGATGCCAGTCCCATAAAAGGGTCCAAAGCGGTAGTCAAAAATTGAAGGATAAGTGTCTTGAAACCTCCCTCTTGAAGGAATTCAAGTCATAGGGAGGTGAAAATACAAAAGCAGGTGGGGAGTTCCAGAGTTTACCAGAGAAAGGGATGAATGATTAAGAATACTGGTTAACTCTTGCATTAGGGAGGTGGACAGAATAGGGATGAGAGAAAGAAGAAAGTCTTGTTCAGCGAGGACGCAGGAGGAGGGGAGGCATGCAGTTAGCAAGATCAGAAGAGCAGTTAGCATGAAAATAGCGGTAGAAGACGGCTAGAAATGCAACATTGCGGCGATGAGAGAGAGGCTGAACACAATCAGTTAGAGGAGAGGAGTTGATGAGACGAAAAGCTTTTTATTCCAACCTGTCTAGAAGAGCAGTATGAGTGGAACCCCCCCAGACATGTGAAACATACTCCATACATGGATGGATAAGGCCCTTGTACAGAGTTAGTAGCTGGGGGGGGTTGAGAAAAACTGGCGGAGACGTTTCAGAACGCCTAACTTCATAGAAGCTGTCTTAGCTAGAGATGAGATGTGAAGTTTCCAGTTCAGATTATAAGTAAAGGACAGACCGAGAATGTTCAGTGTAGAAGAGGGGGACATTTGATTGTCACTGAAGAAGTAGAGAGGATGGTTGTCTGGAAGGTTGTGTCGAGGTTGTGTGTTTTTTGAGGACATGAACGGAATCCTCAGCCAGGACAAGTTCTACAGGAGAGACGGGCTCCACCTCAACTACAACGGGAATGAGAAGCTAGGACGACGACTGGCCGAGTGGATGAGGGCGAGGCAAGTGTATTGTGTGGACGAGGCATAACAAGGAGGACCCACAGATGACAGCGGATATGGAAGAGAAGAGACTAACCAGCCGAGTAAATGTGTGAAGATTAGCTGTATGAATGTGATAGGATGTGGGCAAGTTTGAGGGTGTATGAAAGGAGCTCAGCGAGTGGAGGTTCAACTTAGTCGGGCTCACTGAAACTCACCAGAGAGATGATGTACGAATGGAGGGATGTATGTTATGACTGGAAAGAGGCGTAAGAAACAAGAAACACTGGGAGGAGGCGTAGCCGTACTCTACAAGAAAGAAAGGGGACTGAAAGTAGAGGAGATTGATGTGGGGAAGTGTACAAGTAGTGAGGATGTGCTTGCGGTCAGAGTGGAATGCATGGATGGTCGTGGCAGACCAGAGAAGATGATACTGGTGGTAGCGTATATGACTGTCATAGGTGAAAGAGCAGATAAGGAGAGAAGTACGACATACTTAAGAAAGTTGTGAAAGAGCATGGAGAGGAGAGAGTGCTTGTTATGGGTGACATGAATGCACATGTGGGAATACTGGGGGAACAGGTGAACAAGAATGGTCAAATGCTTGGGGAGTTTGTTGATGAATTGGAGTTGGAAAATCTGAATGTTACTTTGGCTGAGGGGCGTGTGATTTGGAGTGCAAGAGAGTAGGAATCAGCAGTCGACTACATGTTAGTGAATGGAAGAATGTGTGAAACTGTGTCGCATATGCAGATAGATGAGGATGGTTTGGTTGATATTGTGTCTGATCACAACATGCTGGTTGTGGAGTGTTTGATGCATGGCGGGAATGAAGTGAAAATGGCAAGTAAGAAAAAGAAGTAGAGACTGAGAGATGTAGGATGGGAGAACTTTCAGGTTGATCTGAGTGAGAGAAGCTGGGATGATGTAAATGTGCATAACGTGGAGCATCTGAATGAGAAACTGGTTGAGGACATGAGTGCTGCTGAGAATCAGATAGGGTTTGTGTGAGTGGGCAGAAGAAAGAATATATGTAAACCATGGTGGATTGATGAAATCAGAGAGGCTAGGAAGGAGCGAAAGAGAATGAGTAGACAGTGTAGATGGCTGAGGAAAAAGAGGCATGAAAGCAATGAGG
>NC_087167.1:16617500-16740000 GCF_035594125.1 Scylla paramamosain
CCTTCCTATGACTTAAATTCCTTCAAGAGGGAGGTTTCAAGACACTTATCCTTTAATTTTGGACTACCGCTTCGGACCCTGTTTGGGGACCGGCATCTTAGTGGGCATTTTTTTTTTTATTGGATTTTTGTTGCCCTTGGCCAGTGTCACTCCTACATAAGAGAGAGAGAGAGAGAGAGAGAGAGAGAGAGAGAGAGAGAGAGAGAGAGAGAGAGAGAGAGAGAGAGAGAGAGAGAGAAAGGGGTTAGATGGAAGAGATGATAAGGAGTACGAGAAATGTAGAAACAAGGAGGGAGTGAGGATGAGGAGGCGGGCACGGAGGGGCGTTGAGAAAGGGCTCAATTTACAAGTCACGACTTCTGACCAATGATATTCACCTACTAAAATCCCTTGAGTTGACATGTCGCTTTAGCGAAAAAGTAAGGATAGGAAGGCTGCTACATCAACTATGCGGCCCTCTGTACAAGAGGACAGCTAGGAACAACACACGCTGTCATCAACATGGCTGAAGACTTGGTTAAAAGATAAACCAAATATAGGAACGAAAACAGCCCATAAAATGTTCACAACAGTCTGGGTTTTGTTTGTAAACATGGAGCGGACAACTACGTAAACACAAGTGGACAGCTATGAACACAACACTAGGCCGTGGCGTGCAGTGTGAGGCAGGTGGTGGGAAGAAGGACGGAAAAGGGTAGTGGGTTGCTGGAGGCGGAAGAGAGAGACGAGGATCTTGCCTGTGAGAAAGGAGAGTGGCGTGTCTCTCTCTCTCTCTCTCTCTCTCTCTCTCTCTCTCTCTCTCTCTCTCTCTCTCTCTCTCTCTGCCTTGTGTCAGGTCTCATAAAGAACTACAAAAAACATTCCGCCCCTTTTTTTCTTCCTCTTGGTTCTCACTACATTCTTTTCTTCCTGCTTTCAGGAAAAGTTTGGAGCAATAGCGCTTCCTCTTTTGTCTTTCCTTTCTTCCTGCTTCTCTTACCTCTCTTCCTCCAAATTTCACCTATTCTTCCATTCCTTCACCTCCCATTCCTTCTTCCACCATCCGTCTACTATTCCTTTCCTTTCCTCTCCTCGTTCCTCCACTAATGCCTCTCCTTTGCCACTGTTTAAAAGCCAATGTGTTTCGTCAGTTACTCTAATTCGCTTCATGAACGAGATATGTTTTAGCTTAAGCTTTTCTTTATTTCGAAACTGCCATCCTACTTTTTTTTTATAATCGTCGAGCACAACGTTGCAAATAGTGATTATGGGAAAAAAAAAAAACTTTCCGTCAGTAAAACGGTTAAATGGATAAACGATTTTAGTTACCATTTACATTTTTCTATTGTACTTTTTTTCTTCTGCGAATGGCAAAATAACGAGCTATCTTCCATTTTGTGACCCTGAATAACTTCCTTCTCACATAAAAGAAGGTCGAGCTTTTTATTTATTTTATTTTTTCAACGAGTGCCTTAAGTGTTGTAGAATCCTACCATAACCGCAACCGTAATAAAAAATAAAAATAAAAAAAAACCGCCGAGCCGTAAACATTAAGTATTAACAAGTTGAAAGCCTTACTCAGTTTCCGACTGTGAAAAGCAGCAACCTAGGAGAGCATCAAGGTAATATTTCATCAAATTATCATATCGGCTCCTAGCATCGAGACGCATCAGAATGACAGTCCATCCTTTCCTATCAAGTGTGAGATTGATTCGGTCCTTAAACTTTATGGACCACGAACTGAAATCTATGAGCTACGGCTTCACTCGTTTTTGCTTTCATGATTGACCATATACTTAAAACAGCATCAGAGTTGTTGGAGGCAGTTAGAAGACCAGTGGGAAGACAAAAAAAAAAAAAAAGACTGAGAAGGTGAGTGGAGGAAAACATAAGAAAGATAAACATGAAAGAGATCGCCTGGTTGCAAAAGTGATGGACATTGAAAACCTGTTCAAAGATTTAAGAAAAATAAGGATGTTAAATGATGATGATGATGATGATGATGATGATGATGACTGATGATGATTCACACGTAATAATGTGTAATTTCTTAGCCTGAATTACTTGTAAAAGTGAAATGATCAGTGAATTCATCATGAAAAGAAACTCGTGGCAAAGAAACTTGATATATTTATAAGTTATCAGAAGGTTGTAAATTATCTAGAGCCCCTATTCTGTGACACTTTGGACTCGCATAACTACTTTCAAAGGCCATTGATATAATTTGCCCAGTTTCCACGGCTATTTTTTTTTTTTTTTTGCATTGATGATGCAGAATCCTTGTTAGACCATCACTAGAACCACGAATACACGCTTTAAAAGGCCAACAACTTTCACTGCAGCCTGTTATAATAATTAAAACCCTGAAATGTTTGAGAATACGGTTCCTAAGATCATTCATTTGTTTACTGCACCACCAGTCAGCCAATAACCGTGTTGTGCTCCGCCCCATGGTGCTCATAATGCATTCACGTTAAGAGTAAGAAAAACTTTGAGCGTATCGGCCTCACAAACCAGCACGACACATCGACAGCAGCCTCGGTGGTCTGTACGTGCATCCTATACTTACATACTATAACAAGCACAGGGCTCTCCTCACTGAAACAAGCCGACCGTAAGTAAAGGTTTTCCATTGCTTATGTGTGTAAACATTTGGAATTACAGTATGTGTTCTATTCTAAATGACTGCACTGTAATTCACAATGTAATTTTGGATTTGGTTAGACGGTCCTCTTAAGGGACTGCAAAGTAAATTGGTTATAAAGTATATGTGCATTAGTGATGATCATAACAACAACAATAGTGTGTGTGTGTGTGTGTGTGTGTGTGTGTGTGAGACAAGGTAATACTGATAAATTAATGAATTACATTATCTGAAAAGCCCTGTACCCAAGAAAAAAAATATGAAACTGACGCAAAGTGTAAGGCAAACAAATTCTTATAAACAAAATGCATCCACGTCGGGAACACAGTTAACACGGGCAGTTGGTAAGAAAACAAGAAATGCTTTATGCAGCTGTTTGTCTTTCCCAACGACCACTATCCATTTATGCCATCTTTTATGAGTCTCTCTCTCTCTCTCTCTCTCTCTCTCTCTCTCTCTCTCTCTCTCTCTCTCTCTCTCTCTCTCTCTCTCTCTCTCTCTCTCTCTCTCTCTCTCTCTCTCTCTCTCTCTCTCTCTCTCGTATTAAGTTATCTTGTTTTAGTGTAGGCGTTCTTCTTACACGCATATGTATCTACTTCATCCATGTCCACGGCTTTCCACTCAGCAATTCCCCAGCATGTTACCTCTCTTGCAAAATACTTCCATGTTCCTTTTCCGCGTTAGTTATTTATAGCTGTCCATTCCAGTTTTTCACGCTAGATTTTGGCAATGAAAATGTAGCCTATAAATATTTTGATGTATGTTCAACTAGATATATCATAATATTTAAGGTTAGGTTAGGTTAGGTTAGGTCAAGTCAGACATCTTACCATTCTGGTCAAAAGCGCATTTTTTTTAACCAGTGCCGGCAGGTAAGTCTGACTTGAACAAGACATATATCTGTATTCATTCTCGCATTGCCTGAGCCACTCAGCTTAACATCAATTGTGTTTTGTAAATAACCCTAAGCCAAGTACATCGCCTGTGTGTATCTTCACTAGAACCTTACCCGATTTTTTTATAATCTAAAGCTCACAACAACTCTTCTACGAACGAAGGATCAAGTTAACTAGTTTTCTGTCATACAGGATTCCTGGTTCGGCACTTGGGCTGCGACGGCTGGCCACACTGTTCCGCGAGGTGAGGACGAAGTGGAACAGCCTTGAGAGACAAGATCGGTTGTGACCGCTTGAAAGTGGCGCAAGTTGAACACGCTTACAGCAAAACGTACATCAAGGATTTTAGTCGACCTTGAGTTATCTGTTACTATAGGCCCTTAAATTTTCATTTACTCTTCATCCACACACCATTTTCACACACACACACACACACACACACACACACACACACACAGCAAGTGTTGGAGGCCAGACTTAGCCGTATGCAAAAGTGTGTCATGCCTAAACCCAATAGAAAATACTAGATTTTTTAAAACAGAATGCAGCCGTAATTTCATTATTCCTGTTGTGACGGCTGTAAACGTCACAGGAAAGACAACTTAATTTTCGAGCCTCACCGTCATATCCACCAAATTGACGCCGAACAGGCACTGAGTTGATAATGTTCTATTGATATTCAAAATGTGTTTTCTAGTTACACAATAGTACATCTATTATCGCATTTATTTCAAAACTCAAACGTAGTCTTCGATTGAAATTCTTCCTGCTATGCCCCAGATCAGCAGAAACCTTGGTCAATTTTCCGAGGATTTGCGTTCGCCTATTCCGTCTCAGTAGGGACGAAACTCAGATATTGGCACTCAGTCACACAAAACCCCGACTTTACGGCCGACCTAACCGAGTATTGAGGCCGACAAGCGTGATGAGGGGCGCCCATAACAGAGGCGGGCGAGACAAGACGGAAAGGCCCCAGCCACGACTGTACCATGTATTACCCTACAGGCCTGCATCACCTGCCGGCCTTCAGCTCTGACGGGCACGCCACTGAGGAAATAATACAGTATCCATGACTCCCTTAAGAGTGACGGGTAATTTATTTTATAATAACTCCCGTCTCCCCCTCTTGCCCCTACCTCCCGAACTCCTCAAACAACCTTGGGGACTAGGGATTTTTTTTTTTTTTTTTTTTTTCTTGGGGGAGAGCGTGATAAGAAAATAATTATGTGAAATGTGGTCTTTCAAAAAATTAACATCTATGTAGAAAAACTGCCACTTTTGAGGAAAATTTCCTAAAAAATGGACACTAACGTTACCCAATGGGAGTTTACCCCAATGGATTACAACCTAGCTAATCTAACCTGGGGGCTTCGCGTCACGACAAATAGATTGTCTCTATTATCGCTTTGCCTCATCTATATCATTCCCTATTTCCTGGTCTCAACCGGTATGATAACAGGAATACATCAGACGACATTAGTATGGAAATTATCAACGATCTATATCGCCACTCAAATCTAAGTGAAATATCGAAGAATTATGACGTCATCTTATAACAAACTACACGATAAACTTCTCCAGACATCCTGATCCTTACAGAAACTTGGCTCACTGATAATAACAAACAATTACCTCACTTAACAGGGTATCATTCTTACCATCTTGCTGGGGACTCACGAGCTCATGGTGGTGTTTTCGTATTTGTTTCTGGTAAATATCACCCTAAACAAATACAAAATTTAACATTTATAAATAAAAATAATTAAATAAATACAGTCAATGTAAATTCAAATTCACTTAGTATTACTCTATGTGCAATTTACAGACCTCACAGTAAACACATAAATAAGGATTACTGACACCCTAATCACACTTCTACAAAACAACCTAAGTGGCAACAATAAAACAATACTAATGGAAAACTTCAACATAAACCTGCTAAAACACACATCTCACCCACCCCCCCTCATAATTTCATTACTAGCCTTCAGTCGATTAATTTCCTACCGCACATATCTCGACCGACGCAGTTTCCAGACAGCAGGAATCTAGGAAAACCATCCCTCTTAGATCATATTCACACAAATTTCAATAGAAAATTCATTTCTGGAATATTAGACTTTACTATTTCAGACCATTTGCCTGTGATCGTAAACATTTCAGTATCCCCAAAGACCAGAACTCCCATAAAATTACGTTTTCAAACTTACACCATGCAAATAAGCAAACTTTTTCTCATAATTTTTGCTTGTTAGACTGGAAAACTGTATTTTTCTTCACAAGACGTTAATGTAAACTGAAATCCAACAAACATTTAATGAATGCTTTCCTCTTAAAATAGAATGTGTTTCAGAAAAGCGATTGCAAAATCCATGGATTGCACAAGTTATTATTATTAGATCCATAAAAATTATAAATTATCGTTATAAACACTTTAATATAGGAACAATAACTGAAAAAAAAAAAATATATATATATATATATATATATATATATATATATATATATATATATATATATATATATATATATATATATATATATATATATATATATATATATATATATATATATATATATATATATATATATATATATATATATATATATATATATATATATATATATTATAAGGAGTGGGTATTGCAAAGATTTTATTTGTTGATAAAAAGAAATGCGAAAAATTCATACCACATGAACTTTTCACTAACTTCAGAAACACCACTCGAAAAGTTTGGCATCCAATAAGCCAACTCAATCATAAAAGCAAAAAATTCCCTTTTACACTATATTACTTACTAGCAGAATTACCCGGGTAAAATTTGGCTCTCGAAAGCATGGTTTATCATCCTACTAAGTCAGTCGTTTGTTTGGCAAGGCTATTAACCAAACAAAGTTTACTTCGAAATGAACCTAAAATATACGTCCGTTTACTGTTGTACATGTCCTCTGTCGGCAACCATTAAGAAAGCTTCCCCGAAATGAACTCTTTAGGACATACAATTTATTGATTTCTTTTGGAACCTGTTATCTCAACATTTTTAAGAGATACAGAAGTGAATATTTTCCCCTTTGACTGGACTTGATGTAACAACTTGGGATTCAACTCCAAGCTGACGATGAATGCTCCATTTATACCTCTCACCGTCATCAAAAAATCCAAGCTAACAATGAATGCTTGGCACCACAATCAAAAATGGGTTACGGTATATCTGGCGCCACCATCAAGAATTGGGTTACGGTGACAGATTTGCCTGAATAATCTAACGGTTTTGGGTTGGAAGTTAAGACATAGCCTATGTCACTCCCCGGTTTCATAACAATATGTTCAATGGTTTTTCCGTGAAAAACGGACACGCCCACTCACACATACACAGACAGAGATAGACAGTGTGTTTCATTATACAAGATAACAAGAAAAAATAACAAATCCAATGGAATTGGCAGAACAATTAATTATTCATTACACAAGCATTGCTTCCAAATTAGATAAAAATATCCAACCCTCCAAAATTAACCCAACAAGTTTCCTATAAGGTGACTATCCAGATTCAATGGCAGTTCCCATGATTCGTCTTCAAGATGCAGAAAGTGCCATCAACTCCCTAAACAACAAAAAAGGAAACGTGCATGAGACACTTATTTATCTGATAAAAGACAAAAACACAACAACTGGGTTCTCCAATATCTTTTTTATTTCACCAATCCATTGCTACTGGTAAGTTTTCGCAAAATCTTAAACATGCCACAGTTATTCCCATCTATAAAGTTGGTTCCACAGATATTGTAAACAATTATAGGCTAATTTCGATCTTACATGTTTTCTTTCTTTTCTTTTTCTAATAAAAAAAAACGTGTTAATTACCTAGATAATAAATCCATTATTAATCCAGAATAATTTGGATTTAGGCAAGGATTAAGTACATTTAGTACATTAAATACTTTTCAGAAAAAAAATCTATTCCATTTTTAATGCGCAACTTTCCACTCTAAGCATTAACATTTATTTCACAAAAACGTCTCATACCGTTAGACATGATTTATTACTGCAAAAGCTATATTACCATGGTATTTTGAAACACAATCATTCTAAAATCATTTGATATCAAAAAATTTTAAATCTGAGTATGTATGTAGTATAAACTGTGCAATTCTAATAACCATGTGGGATCACGTGTTTACCATAACTATGCTACTCGTGCTCGTGTACACCTACGTACACCTCAGCACAACTTGTCAGTCTATAAACATTCTTTATCATATTCTGGGACTGAAGTTTGGAATTCTATCCCTGATCAAATTAAGAGTATACCGACTTTATATTCCTATTTTAAAACTCATCTTTAAAAAATATATATTATTATATGGGAATTCCGTTCCTACGGCGCGACGTAATGCGATTTTTGCCCTAAGTCGGAACTCACCTACGCTCTCAAATGGTCTCAGTCTTTTAGCCTTCTCAATCAACATAAGGCTCACTGGGATACGCCGTTGATGCTGGACTTCCAGCCAAAGCACTAATAATCTTTCCATCGCAATTATGAGACCACTATGCTGCTTTGTAATCACAGTTGATTTCATAGGAGCAGATCCTTTCACATGTTCAAGTATGCGCTTTTTATCGCCGATCATCGAGACAGTTGCGCGATTCAGGCCAAACAATCGGCCAATGTACGATGGTATTTCGCCCTTTTCCGAGCGTTTTATTACATATAATTTCACCTCCATGGATATATATGGCTTTCCTTTTCTTCGAAGCACTGCCATCAGAAGAGTCTGATTTGAGCTTGGGACCCATAAGGAAGGGCAAAAAATTTTCAAAAAGAAAACACAAACGAAAGAAAGCGAATGTAGCACAGTCCGATATGACGTACAACGGCGAATGTAAACAAAGTTGTCGTCCTCGTATAGCGCCGCGTGACGACGCAAATTTATGAGAGATTGCGACGTAATCACGAAGCGCCGTAGGTCGAG
The DNA here is from genome assembly GCF_035594125.1 of Scylla paramamosain. Classification (NCBI taxonomy): domain Eukaryota; kingdom Metazoa; phylum Arthropoda; class Malacostraca; order Decapoda; family Portunidae; genus Scylla; species Scylla paramamosain. The sequence continues at coordinate 16,625,994 of NC_087167.1, forward strand.
GACGTTGTAAACCGAGGATTCCCTATATATATATATATATATATATATATATATATATATATATATATATATATATATATATATATATATATATATATATATATATATATATATATATATATATATATATATATACTCGTATATATATATATATATATATATATATATATATATATATATATATATATATATATATATATATATATATAAATAAGTTGGGGTTCTGTTGTGGCTAGGGATGTATTTCTAAAAACCATTTCTTTGTCATAAACATATGTTACAATAGGTTAAAACTGTGTTCATATTTTCCTTCATTTACTGACCAAAAAACTAGGCTTCATATGGGCATGTTACTGATGTTTTAATAAAATTTTGTATTTCCTGAAAATGCAGTGTGTAAGAATAATAGTGCTTAAAGCAGTAGTTTTCAAACTATTTAGTATGGTGGCACACTAAGAAACAACCATTTTTTTTTTGCGGCACACCTGCCCTTATATATATATATATATATATATATATATATATATATATATATATATATATATATATATATATATATATATATATATATATATATATATATATATATATATATATATATATATATATAGTTACCCTTGATAAATGTAAAAATGTAAATTACAATTTACAATAGCTTCATTATATTATGTACACAAATCAAAATCCCACCCAAATTTTCACGGCACACCAAAGAGATAATGGCGGCACACTCGTGTGCCGCGGCACACACTTCGAGAATCACTGCTTTAAAGTGTCTAACCGGGATTGCTTTGCACCACTCTGGGCGATCCCACCCCCTCTTAAAACCACTAATTTAACCTAACCTATACAATCTAACCCAATCAGATATATACTTACAACGCCTATTACACTCCAGACACTTCACAGATTGCGATAAAACGCCTTAGGAACGTAAACTCTATCGCATACAGCGATAATGTAATTTTGCAATAAAATGTTAATAACAGCATTCGCATTTATTTAATTCAGTCAGAATGGCAGCTATTTACAAACTGATGGATACATCCTACAGGGCAACATGTTGTCTCTGCATTGGCCAGAAATAGAAGTTATTAATTACTGGCGGAAAAGGACGTGACGTCACACGTTATAGCACCTCATGGGGTGGGGAGCAGGTGCATTAGTATCCTGCCTGTAAACAAACACACGAAAGAACGCAGCTTAGGCTCAGTTGATGGAGTGGTTCGCTGGACTTTTAAAAAAATCCGAGACGCCGAACATTCTCGGAACTATTACAACCATATCAGACTCGTCCCCCAAAAGATTTTTACATCCACGGCAAGACCACAGTGTGTCCTACATTATATGCAAGTTTTGTTATTGTACATGACACAAAGTTATTATTAATAATACCCGAGTGATGTAACAACACACCCTTTAGGTCAAGATGAGTGGTTACTTCTCATAATGGACCATTAATAATAAGCGAGCCTCACGCTACATTGTTAACTTGGGCTGAAAATCTATCTGCCACGTAGCAAAAACTATCATGTAACACTCTTCCAGTAGAAACTATTACATAACCTCTAAACTGTCATGTAACTGTCTCAAACGTCACATTACAATGAAGGACATTTCAAACCTAAATATTTTTTAATGTATAACCTAAATGGAGTAAGGGGGGTGCCTTGATGACTCCCAAATACACTCAGATCTCACACTGAAACACTATGTTCTCATAGAGTGGAACCTCCCTGCTTCACTTGGGCCATCCAACTGCCTAACTGCCTCGGCACAACAAGTAGCTTAACAATACGCAAACTTTTACATCAGACACAGCCTCTAATGAATTGTTAACCTAACTTTGAAGTAATAGTAATCTAATATCCCTAGACATGTGCGCCTTCCCCGGAAAATCCCTAGATATCCCAAAGGGAATAGGTGGGGAAATAGTTTGCAATTAGGTACATACACTACATAGCTAACGTAGTCTAGCATAACCTAACTTACATACGTATGTATGTGTAGACTGGCAAAAAGTAGGAACACTGTTAAAAACCATGAGACTTTACCTTACTCTCAAATGGAAGGTGCCCCTCCTCGCTGTTATTGGGATCAGTGTTTATGCACCGCCATAATCCTTGATCTTCACTATTGTAACACTTGTGACATTTATGACGCTTGATATCCACAGCAGTAACACAGTAATGTCTAAAGAAATTCACAGCAGTATCGTTTTCCCAAAATAGCAACACTTCTTTCGAATTAAGAGTAACAGGACTGGTCGAAGGAAGACACGGCGACGCAATGATCTTACCTGACCTTCCGAGTTCTGTGATTGGCATGTTATTTCAACGAATTATTTCATTGGCTGTGATGCAGTTACCGAGCAGGCGCACTTCACGTCAAGGTTCCGAATCCTTGCTCGAACAGAGCTTTCCTCGAACACCGCAGATCGAAACATGACTCGGAAATACAATGGCGAACAAATCTTAGGCAAGTGATTCATGCTTCACAAAATCTCCCAAACAACTGACTGGTGAGGGAAAAAAAAATCATGATAGTAGTTTCACAACGCAGTGAGACAAGTCAAAAAACAATCAATTAAACCAATCAATTGAAATGTCATGGTGTTTCCTGATATTGAACACCCACGAACGCATTTCTTCCTGTGGTACAAGCTAGGAAAGAAGTGACTACAAGAAAAAAAAAAAAAATGCCGGGTATACCTAGCCAACCTCGCATTTCCGCACATATATAAAAAAAATAAAAAATAAAAAATAAATAAAAAATAAATAAAAAGACCCGAAATTTGGAATTCGCAGCAGAAATATATTGAATAAAAATAAGAATTTACCGGGCAATGGAAAGATATTCATTTTTTTTAAAGCATTATTAAGAAGTTAAATGATATTTGTTGTAGAGTATCATGTTACTGTCTGGACAGTGTGACACAGGACTGGGCAGATAGAGGATGTAATGCCTTAACCCTGTCTTAAATAGAGCATAAAAAAAAGTATTTAAATAAAGGAAACTTCAAAAGGCAGCTTCTGAACATTTAAATCGGTCACCGTCATCATCCACAAACTTATCTAAGCTCCCATTGATACTTGCAGCTTCCTTTTTCTTATCGTGTTTGTACACTCACTTTATTCTTGCAAAGTTTGTTCCAATTGGATTTGTCTTGAGAGCTTATCCCATGATTGGCATTATCGATATCACCAGCTTGTATGATTTCAGAGCCAGACCGACTTCCATAAATGTTTTCCACTCATTCCGGTTCGTTTCTTGTACATGCAAAGATACTCCCATCATAATATCTTCTCTCTCCATTGTACCTTCTCCCATCCCTTGTTACACTAATGGTCTATCAGCTACTTGTTTTCCACAGGCTCCCTGCTCTAGACATAGACAGCCCCTGTGAGACCCAATTTGAGTCAAAACATACAGAGGATGATTGTGCATTCTGGTAACCATTCCACAACAGGACAACTAAGGTTTATGACAATAGACTCACAAGGGGCACACTTTGAAAAACCTAGAAGTCGAAAATAAATAAAATGCAAGCAATTTTTTTTGTTCCCTGGCCAAGGGTCCAATATTTTTTGCTCAGATCTCGTATGTGTATGTACACTCCCTGATGAAGCATTCCAAGAATAAGAAAAGATTACTTTTTTTTTTTTTTTTTTTTTATTTGTGATCGACTCCATACAGAACGTCTGACCACACTAGTCAAAGAGACCCATGCCGAAGTCTTCATCGGACTCCTCTTCCTCCTCCTCCACCTTGGGCTCCTCCTTGGGGGCTTCTGCAGCAGCTGGTGCAGCAGCAGTAGCAGCAGCAGCAGCAAACTTGCTTGGGTCCTGGAAATTAAATTATATAAAAATGAACAATGGTATGTTACATGACCAATATGGTGCTAAGTGATTGAATAAGTGCATGTAAGGTTCCCTGGTAGTATAATGAGTTACAGGTTTGTGGGCTCCTATCCCTCTCACTCCTCTTTAGAGGTCTCTTTCAATGCGCAGGGAATACAGTGGCAGAATTTAGTCCCTACCACAAAACTTAGGCACTGCACAACTGGCAACATACATCCAAAGCAAGTATATCCTGTTGGGCCTTGCTTAGGATGTATGTACCCAGCTGTGCCATGCCTAAGCTCTTGGGGCCATATTAACAAAGCTTCTCTAAGTTCATTTCAGCCTCCTGCTTAGACTTGTGTTTATCTCTTAAGCGGTCTTAATTTGTGCAGAGCCAAACTCTTAAGTCCCAGTGTGAAACGGTGAAAGAACAGAAGTGAAATTTCATATTTTTCATTTTAAGTTAATAGTGCAATCTTTTACATTTTTATTAAATAACAAAAAATATATAATTTATCATCAATTTTGTAAGGGTATGAGCACATAAATTTGTGTTTATTAATAAGCAAATTAGGTCCCACACAAGGTGCGTGTATTTTGTCTCAGTGTTTACGTCCTTGAACCAGCGCTGTCCAGCCATTCAAACTCAGCAATGCTCCTTTCCTGCCCTTTTTCTTTAGTATGGAGGAGATGACTCCTTAGGTTGAAAAGGCCAATAGAGGAAACCCAACTGGACCGATGGCAAGAATTCCCTACCTCATCCATTCAGTATATGTGAAAATATGTATCCTGAAGGCTTCACTCATTCAGCAGCACAAAAAAGCTACATGGGGCTCTATTACTAAGGTAAATGAGACACTCCAACAGGACACATGGAGGTCCAAGGTAATCATTGCTGCAGAGCTGCATTTCCCATTGGCTAAATAACTAATTATTACTTTAATTACTAGTGTCAGTGCATCACTCCTTCCTGTGGAGCTCTCCCACCAAATATGTCACAAATAACACTACTGCAGTTTTATTCTATACATGTCCAAAAGTTCAGTCACTCAGGGCATCAAAAACACCCTTACGGGACTGACAATTCTTGAGGTGGTGGGCTCATATTCAAAGGTCGGCCACCTTTGCCTGGTTAACTTAGTCTTAGCATAACTCTTAAAGTCAAGCTGACTCTGGACCTGTTTTAAACTTAAGACCTTGACTAAACACAACTTCGGAAGTTAAGCACAACTCTAAGCATAAGAGTTGGTCTGAATCAACTTCTATAGTTAAGAATCTTTGTTAATACAAACCCCTGGGCCTGTATTCTTCTTAGTGCTTATAGTCAACCCTAACTAACCATCATAGCTAAAAGAATTTATGATTGTCAGTCTTGTGGTCGTTGGAAGTTGCTGGTCATATCTCAGTCACCATCTGATGCTAAAACAAACACAATTTGTCAACTTTTAAATTAATGGAATTAAATAGGTTCTTGGCATTATTTTCTTAGATTTAAATTGCTTTGACTTGATATTATACAAGTTTTGAGGAAGTTATAGTAAAATAGGAATTCACTGAGAAAATATGCTAAAACATATTCCCATTGGAAATTGTGTAAACAAAATTTAATGTAGCACATCTACAATCCTCTGCTGGCACTGTATATAGATGGGCGAAGCAGAAGGCCATGTGAATATTCCCCAGTTTTTACCAAAACTGAAGGAGCTATATAAAGGCCTTCAAGACATGGTACCCCAAGCTAAGCAGCAAAGGAGAGCAAACTGGGTAGGAGATGAATCTCTCCAGATTGCAATGTTGTATAGGGGCAAAGTTCATAAACTCAGAAAAAAAATTCAAGAATGTCAGTGTATCTAATCAAAAGAAACATGATATTATATACAAGAGAAGATTATGGCCAAGAGCCCAACAAAAGCAGGTGGCACATGGCAAGGTTTCCTTATGTTCCAGAAAACTGATCATACCACTCAAGGCAATAATCTACAATACTTTATTGCCTCATAGAAAAACATTATTTACTTATAGTTACTAATATCCATTGTTATATTTACAATAAAAATGATCGGGGTCATGCTGTGGTACATACAGCCATGTTATCATAGTGTTGACACATCTGACCATCATAGGCAGCACTAAGACAGGGTGAACCATCATAGCATCTTGTGTTATTTTATGGTCAACCATAAGAGACAGCAATGTTTCGCTATGACCAACAGATTTAGCTATGGTGGTTTGTAGAATACAGGCCTTGGGGCAGCGTGGTCCACGAGACTATCCCTTTCTACCAGGGACTTAAGGAGCTAAGAGAATGAATGATGTGGTGCTTGTCTGAGCCAACTTGTGGGACAGCCTGCCTGGTTTTAGACAGACAAGTGAGAGGTATAAACGTTCTCATTATAGGGGTACAAGTGTGAGTCTTGTAAGGAAGGTGTTAAGTGTTTATCAAAAGTGTTGGTTTGAGAAGGTACAGCTGGAGTTATCTGTGAAATGTAGTGTAGCTCTGGAAGCAGAAGAGATCGTAGTAACCAAATGTCTGCTGTGAATCTGGTTTGAAAATTTCACACCTGTATTCCTAGATTTACAAAGTCACTCAAGGAACAACTATATGACCTACAATGAGCATCTTCTCATATTTATTCAAACACTTCAATGTGATCTCCATGTATCAGTGATCTAAATTTTTAGACATTCTGTTACAGGATATATAATCACTGTTACCAGAGCTAGTGAAGATTAAATTATAGCAAGTCTTGTGAAGGCAAATCTACACAAGTAATCTATGTAGCATACATTACCTCTGTATGTAAGGATCTAAACAATAAAAAGTATATTATTCAGTGTTATAATGAATATGCTGAGAGAGAAAAAAGCTTCACCACTTACAGCCAAGAACTCCTTCAGTTGCTCTGCCTCCTTGAAGGTGACGTCAGTGACAGCAGCAATGGCCAGCAGCCTCTTGAAGCCATTCACGACAGAATGAGGCACAGACACGATGGTTGGATAGCCAATGGAGAGTGACAGTGAAGCCACTTTAGCCAATCCCTGAAAAAAAAAAAAAAAGGAAGTCAGTATAATCACTAAATAGAGCAAACCATATTATATAAATAATCTCTATGTCTTGTTACTTCCCCTCCAGGAGCCTCTCTCAAAGGAATGGCCACAGCAAAGCTGGCACATAATACATGCTCAAATCTGACTCCCCCCCCCCCCTCTCTCTCTCTCTCTCTCTCTCTCTCTCTCTCTCTCTCTCTCTCTCTCTCTCTCTCTCTCTAATATTTGCCCACTTTATCTGTTCTTCAGATATTTTTTTATATTTTAAGTCACATTATAACTCACTTGGTGCCTGCTCCTGAGAGTTCCTATCAAAAAGACTGCTGTAATATAAGTTTCACAGCTGCTGAATGCCTCACCAAAGGGCAACTGGAAAGCTTACGTAACAACAACAAGAACAGCAACCCCTTATAACAAGGATTTATGCTGTACTCACATTAGCAAAGGACAGGCTGATCTGGGACACCTCAATGTTACAGAACCCATGCCAGCAGTTTTAACACCCACTTCCACCTCATAACACAACTATCAATATACAGATGCACCATGAGTAGGGTGCCATGGGATCCTCCATCACCCACAACAGGCCTCAGAGGTGACCCAACAAGGCATTCATGTCGTGAAAACAATTCATGACAAGCAAATCACTTAGGGTTCCTGACAAACATCAACACCAGCTGAGCAGCTCCAAGTTCTCCCTAAAACTGAACTTATCCTCACATAAGTTGTGCCTAGTGCCAACCACCACCACTCCACAAAAGCCCCCAATGCTTCAGAGAGGGAATTTCACAATGCACCTGTGAATCCCCATAATCGCTTAACCTGTACACTGTTCAGTATGTATGTATGTATGTATGTATGTATGTATGTATGTATGTATGTATGTGTATCTATATATATATATATATATATATATATATATATATATATATATATATATATATATATATATATATATATATATATATATATATATATATATATATATATATATATATATATATATATATATATATATATATATATATATATATATATATATATATATATATATATATATATATATATATATATATATATATATATATATATATATATATATATATATATATATATATATATATATATATACTCGTATATATATATATATATATATATATATATATACACACACACACACACACACACACACACACACACACACACACACACACACACACACACACACACACACACACACACACACACACACACACACCTGTTAGAGAAGTGTTTAGTATATATACAGATGGGAAAAAATCCAAAAATAAAAATCATATGGTAAACACATTTCCATTCATGGTATGGGAAAAATGTATATATAAAACAATTAAACAATCTTTTTTTTTCCTGTTTTACAGGCTAAATAAAAAACATACAAAAAAAAATGCAACCTGACATGATCCCTATCTCTGACAAAGCACAACACTGTACAGGTTAAAAAATGAAAAGTGGATAAGGGCAGGCATGAAGCCAACCTAGCACCACCCTTGTATGTAACACAAGAAATAAAGATTAAGACATCATACAGTACAGTAGACCACACCAACCCTCACTGCTGGAAGAGTCCAGTCATATTACCATCATCATTCTCTTACAGTATATTCAAAAACTGCATTTTATCCATACCACACTATAGCCTATTCCCTTCAGTTTCACATAAGTATCCACTCAAACTTGGAAATTTTGGACTATTTGGAGGGAGTACTGGTCTGATATAGCCAGTTTGGGGAGGAAGTAATGTTCCATAAATGCATATTACATGAATACATATAACAATAAAGAATACTTTACACAAATGTATCCGTAAAACACTAATACATATTAATAAGTACGTGAAACTAATAATGCCCACAAAGTAAAAGCAATAATGGTAATGAGAGAGAGAGAGAGAGAGAGAGAGAGAGAGAGAGAGAGAGAGAGAGAGAGAGAGAGAGAGAGAGAGAGAGAGAGAGAGAGAGAGAGAGAGAGAGAGAGAGAGAGAGAGAGAGAGAGAGAGAGACCAAAAAAATTGCCCCATGTAAACCCGCCTTAACACAGGACAATTTCCCCCTCCTGGCTAGCTCCAGGCCCCCAGAACTTGCAGGTTTCAGCTGAAAGTATCCAAATGGTCAAAAGAAGCCACTGGTCTGCTCACATACATCAAAACATAAACAATTAAACAGTCCTCCTCTGACAAACTGGCTGCTGTAGCTATAATTCTGGAGAAAAAAAAAAAAAAAAAAAAAAGTAGTGTGACTTCCTCAGCTGACGATGTAAATAAATAAATTCCATGTCTATTTTTTTTAATTTTAACAAGTAAATTTAAATACTCTCATTATTTACCTTAAATAATGGTACAGTCAACAGTTATTATTAAGACTTTCTAATCAGGCTACACATTTTGAGCGGCCAAAAAAGATCAGCTGTTTCCAAAATCCAGTGTTCCCATGTATGCAGTTGCCCATGTTGAGCACACAACTAAAATCCTAAAACAAAACTTGTTAGTACTAACAAATCTTTGATGGAATTATACTGATCAGTCTTGTAAAAAAAAAATCATCATACTCCACCACTGAAACTAAAAAAAAAACTTACATCTTGGAATGACTTCATCAAGTCTTCGTCAGTGATGTCAAGGACACGGGGAGAGAACACAGTCCCCTGGTCATATACTTGCTGCACCACCAAGCCATAGGTGAAGGGGGAGATGTTCAGCATGTTGAGGAGCGTGGCTTCGCTAGCACCCACCTTGTCTCCTTCCTTCACCAGCTGCACATCATTCTGAGAGAAAAAAAAAAGTTTGAATCTATCTTTACTTTACTCTACTTGAGAGAAATGCCTACTGAACTAGCCACTTATTATCTGTTGAAAACACTAATCACTTTGGCAATACGGGTTAACATATCTTTAAAGAAAAAAATAAATAAAATAAAATAAATAAAATAAAATAAAATAAAATAAAATAAAATAAAATAAAAAATAAAATAAAATAAAATAAAATAAAATAAAATAAATAAATAATAAAATAATAGACTGCAATGTGAGCAAAAGCATTTTCAGTAGTGGTCCAGCACAGCATACAGTGTTTGATTTTCTACTGAACACAATTCACATCCCAGCTGCCAGATAACAGGCACCACCACCCTTGGGAAAAACTGTTGTGTACATCATTCAAGCTGACTTTGGGTAATAATTCCATATGATACAGGAAGAAGGATTAATAGATTCTTCCAATACTTAAGGTTCTCGGTCTTTTTTCTTGGGAAGAGCAGCTTTTCAGGATACCAGCAAACAGAGCAGAGGAGAGGCATGTGAGGTGTGTGGCGGCAGCACGTGCTCATGTTTAGAGTTCACGTGTATGAATTCTTAGCCAACTATAATTTTCTCCCTACTTTAGCTTCATGTCAACTATAATATTGCAAAAATATATATTTCTTCGCCCACACATGATTATGCTGAGATGATGCAAGAAACGTAATGACACAAAAAACAGCACTGCTCCGGGATTAAAGTCACAGCCACAAAATAGACAAAACATCTATCTGTCAAAAAGATGCAAAATATCACCAGAAAACACAGCATCTTCCCTTCTTTTCCTTGGTTTATGTCACTTTCATGTTCTTTTTAATGTGAAATAAGAAAAGGAATATTTCTTTATATAACACCAACTTTCTCAGTCTCAAAAAGCATTATATTCTATACTTTATTCTTCAAAATACATTCATACAGGAACTTATATGATTGGTTGTTTGCCTTTTGAGCCTTTTAAAGGCAAATGTTCTACTGGGCATGTATGCTTCTGTCTGCCTTGCGAGCAAAGCATTTGACTTGTCAGTGACACTACTGAAAACACCTCAACACCTTAAAGCACGATGCAGTGAAATGTGACAGTGGATGAAACTTATTCTATGATTTAAGTGTCTGGAAAAAGCATTACAGATGATTGTAACAAGAACAGCTATCCATGACCATTCTGAGGTGCTCAGCCTACAAATTACAAAAGGGCCACCTTTACATTAGAAAACATCAAAGCAATCATTCTACTTACCACAATTTCAATGGTACCCCTGGAGATCTTGGTTGGGATCTGCAGAGCCTGGAAGAAGCTAGTCTTCTCAGGACCAAGACCAGTGTTCTGGCTGGGGATGGTCACAGGGCAAGGAGCAATGGCTCCAGCACGGGCAGGGGCCTTCTTCTTGTTAGCAAGCAGCTTGTCACGCACTTCCACCAGGTCTTCATTGGTGAAAACAAATCCCACATTGTTGACAATATGGGGAAGGAGTCTGCAAGAAAGCAATTATTATTAGTTCAAATCAAAAGATTGAAAATAATTATAATAGTCTGTATAGATAGATGAGGATAATTTAAATGCAAAATTAAATAAATTATGTGATTTTGTCTCGCTTGAATAGACCTTACTGTACCACACTGAACATTACTAAGTCATATAAAGAGAAAGATACAATAACTTTCCATTTAGATTAATGTTGGTCTGCAAACAGCTGCTTCAACAAGAGGAAAATAGAATATATGAAGACAAGAGTAAATCCAACACACCTTGTAATGGAAGACACAAAGGCACAAGGCAAACGTAATTTCTAATTATTTATTTATTCTTATAGATTACTGTAATATGAAAAAGTAAAAATTCTTAACTATCCCTACTTTTCCCACAGTCTTCACTAGTCTAGATCTTTGCCACCTTTGTACCTCTATTTCACACGAGTAACATTTCAAAGCATTCCAATATTGGCAACAAGACACCCATCACCTCAGAGGGAAAACTACTTGTTCTCATACTATCATTATTAATCTATCCACTGCAACTACAATGAATATCCATATATCTATCTATATACCAGGATGAAAGTCCCATGCAGGGTAGCCCAGACAAAGCACCACAAACACACACACTCCTGCCCACATCAGCCCCTGGTGGAAAGGGATAGTGTGATGGACCACCCTGCTACACATACAAAGTAGTACAGTGGAAGCATGGATGTCTGTTATTATGGATACAGAACATAGCCTTACTTCTCAAGATTGGGGTTGGTCTCCAGGTGGCCTCGGATAGCTTTGCGCATCATGGTGTTCTTGCCCATGAGCACCACAGCACACCCACGCAGGGCCATGCGGATCTCCTGCATCTGCTTGGAGCCCACATTGTCAGCGCCCACAATGAAGCAACGGCTGTACTCGTCAAACAGCTGAGTGATCTTTGTGAAGTAGTTAGCCTTCCAAGTTGGCTTGTCCACCCTAACCATCTTGAATTGTGGATTAAGGCACCGTCACACCGGACTTAGGGACTGCAAGAGAAGGGCTTAATGTAAATGGGCTAAATAATAACTCATAAATAAACAGATATTGAAATGAAATTGGTATTTTCATTCAAGAGTTAGGTTAGGTTTAAGTTAAAGGACTTCTTTGATTTCACAGCTTACCTATCTTCATTGTGTAGATTATGATTTGAAAAGGCATCATTTTACTTGGAAACAGTCAGTCCTGACATTGTTATATTTAACTTGGAAACAGTTAGTCCAGACATTAAGTTATATTTAACTTGGAAACAGTTAGTCCTGACATTAAGAAGCTAATACCATTTTCATAATACCCGAATGATTGAAGATATAAAAACCAACAATAACCATCACTTTTGTATCCTCTCCGACTTTCTAGCTACCAACAGAATGATAAAAGTACATAGGTTAATCCCAAAATCACAAAATTTCCCCTTAAAACATGGTGCTGACATCTGAGGAGCCTTTATAACTGACATGGTCATAATCTGGCAAGTACATCTCTTAGCTCTCCTCTTTCAGGGCCTGTTGCTCTTCTTTGGTCCTTGTCACACCTTGGATTGCTCTACTTATTTACTGTCTCCTTTTGTCTGTAAATGGATATCAGGTCCATGTTATATACAAGCATGAAACTCACATGCCATGTAGGATTGGTGACCCTGCCATAAAACACACAAAAAAAAATAAATAAATAAATAAATAAAAAAAATAAAAATAAAAAATTGGGGGGGCACATGTCTAGTATAGCTGTAATAGCATTCAAGACCAAGGAGAAATTCAACATTTTTTTTAAGTCCAGAGAGCTCTGCACCAGTCAAGAGCAAATTTTAATATATATATATATATATATATATATATATATATATATATATATATATATATATATATATATATATATATATATATATATATATATATATATATATATATATATATATATATATATATATATATATATATATATATATATATATATATATATATATATATATATATAAAATTGTGGGTAGCAGTATATTAGGGTTTCATTGTATCTATATAGCTGACCCCTCTAATCATGTGCTGCCACTCATGAGGCTACTTGTGTGGCCACTAAGTGTGACTTTTCACAGTAGGTTCAGTTACGCTTTTCATTTGTTTTAGGGAAATGTCAGGCGTTCTGATAAAGGCTCACTGTCATTTGTTAATATGGCTAGCCAGTGGAGGAAGGTGAAGCAAACAGTGCCAGTGTTCAGCAGTGGGATATTTAGCAACAATGTTTAGATGAGATATACAGACAAAGATGAGGTTCCATGTGTTTATTAAGGAAGCCACCAAGCTGTACTCCCCTCCACTGCCCTGAGAATCTCTACACCACACTGGTAAGGCATAAAAGTATAATTTTTGAGGTCCCTTTTGTTTAGATTATGCTAGGCTAGGTTAACTTCCTAGCAGAGGGACCAGCCCCCCCCACCCCAATGGTTAGGATAGGTTAGGTTAGGGAATTTTGAAATATTAAGGTAAATTTACTTAGATGTCCATATTTCACTTACTTTACATCCCCCTCACCCAAAATCTTCAATTGCTCACTGGCCCCCAAGCTTCGAGGGGTTAGGGGAGATTGGGGGGAATGGAGGGGCAGACTTCGTATCAAGAAATACCAGTGCTTGAATTCCTCATTTTCAACACTTGATTAAGAATGTTATCCTGCGACTCACTACTGAAATGTCTCCTGTCATTCCCAGAGCCAACTTTTATTTCATCCTCGTTTGATATCTCCCTTGTCATGGCAATTAGGCAACAGAAGTAAGGCTCAATGCAAGGTAATGGGAAATACCACAAACCTGCTGGCATGCCAATTCCTAGTATGTGTAATAACAATTAGAATGACAATTAGACTGAATTATATACCATATGCAGGATTGTGGAGAATATTGCACTTAGTCAACATAACCATACATATGTGAGGCCGACTTGAAGGATTCGACTGACTAGAGCAACCACATCATCGGGAAGGGAATTCTAAACACTAACACATCTAAGGGAGAAAAACCGTCTTCTAATTTCTGTTGAGGGTTAATCTGGATATCACGTTCGTGTTACATACGGGCACGAAACTCCCATGAACTCGCCGTGAACATAAAAAAAATTGTGGGGTACGTAGTATGACTGTAATAGCACTCGTGTGAAGAAATTTGATAAAATTTGATATTTTCTCCGCAAGTCAAGATTAAACAATGAAAAGATTTTCTTTTGCTTATAACTGGGGTTTGTGGGTAGCGGCATATTAGGATTTCATGGTATCTATACAGTTGATCCCTCCAATCACGAGAACTTATCAAGAAATACCCTGCTGAGCAAAATGAATGGGCAATCTTGTAGATGTATCCACGGGTTCCTCTTGATGGCAATAAGATAAATGTCACATGGCTGAAGAACACATTTTCCATGAAAAATTGTCCAACATTTTAGCAAATCGGCTCTGAAGCCTTCCTTTTATCGAGTACAGAACGAGAGCTTTTAAACGGTGTGAGTAAGGGACATCAGCCAGTCCATCAATCCTCTTGGTCCATCTTCTCTGAAAAGATTCTAGCAAGCTCAAGTCCCCAATATAACCAGTGTTCCACACAGAAGCAAATTCAAGAAGAGGCAAGAAATTCCCGTCTTATCCCTCGTCTCTCACACCCTATTTGTCTCCCAGTGATTCCTGCTGGTGAAATGACTCAGAGAAGAGACACCCTTTATGAAAAACAACTACCTAGCCTCAACCACCACTCAGGTAAGCTCTATGATACCATGACGGCAGGACACAGCAGGCATGGACCACCCGCTTATTTACCACTTTACCACCGGAGGTCTGCTCCACCTGTCTCTCTCTTATGCCCCTGGTCCAGCTTGACCGTAAAATATGCATGATATAAATAATTAGGGTCTATATCCTGCAATGTGAGTAAAAACATTTAAGAGAGCAAACCACCACACTCACCAAACCGCAGCCACGAGGTACAGAGAATGAGAAGCGCTCAGGGCAAAAGTTACTTACTTCTATCTATGTTACATATATCTTTATCTTTAGTCAAGAATTTGATTTCTCCATATTTTTTTTTTTTTATTGCTGAGCTGTTATGGTGGATTTGCTTTATAATATATGGAGGTTTTGAAAAGTTTTGGTACAGTTATTTTCATACATTTAGAGCTTGAGCTTGAGCTTAATGTTATAGGTGACAAGATTCTTATCTTATCTTATCTTAGCTTTCAGAATGGCACCTCCTATTGTGGAAAACGAAGTAAAGCAAACAGTATCTACCACACACACACACACCACATTCTCACCAGGAACTTTACAGCCTCAAATTTCCTTGTATTCGTCTCTCTACACATTCTCATCATCATCATCCATTCCCTTTCCGTTTTCTCGATCCACTCTTGCATTTCGTATTATATCCTAATTCAGTCAGAATCATTCGTATTATCTCTCATATCTCTCGCACTCCAAACTGCCACTGATCCTGAGTTTGGTGATGCCGGTAATGTGAGAACTTCTGTCAGGGGGGGAAAAGAAATAGTAAGGTATATTTAATAAACATACAAATCTAGTTCTCGCTAATGATGACAAATCCTAGGTCAGGCCTTTACATCGCGATCAACAAACTAGAAAATATGCCAGTCTGTTTGCTACACACGATAATAAATCTGGTCAAATGAGAAAATAATATACCTAGCTAATTTATCCCGCTGTCACAAATCAAACAGCAAGTGCTACCGTATGCTCTTCTTTTCTTGTTCTTTTCATATACAACAATATATATATATATATATATATATATATATATATATATATATATATATATATATATATATATATATATATATATATATATATATATATATATATATATATATATATATGTATTTTTTTTTTTTTTCACAAATCAAGTCAAATCCAAGCAGATCAAATAATCTTTACAACATCTCAGTAACAGTGACAATACCAGCAGCATCACCATCAATGTCTTCCGTGTTTTCTGTTCTCTTTCGTTCATGCTATAGGTTCACATTGTCACTTGCGCCACGCCAAATCTTCTTCACACCGTCATATTCTACGATTTTATCCTTTCCTTGTCCTGCGATTCAAATCATTAGAGTACCTGCTGACAACTTTTTCAACTTTTTTTTCGTGTGTACTATTTCGAATCTCTCTCTCTCTCTCTCTCTCTCTCTCTCTCTCTCTCTCTCCTGAATCCCGTACGTTTGTGTTCAATGATAATAACAGTAATAACAGTAATAATAATAATAATAATAATAATAATAATAATAATAATAATAATAATAATAATGTTAAGAGATAGACTGCATATTACAAGGAATAACAAGATGAATAATAAGTGCATAGGTCATATGATAATGGCATGCATGAAGCAAAGGAGGTTATTATATGGAGAGAGAGAGAGAGAGAGAGAGAGAGAGAGAGAGAGAGAGAGAGAGAGAGAGAGAGAGAGAGAGAGAGAGAGAGAGAGAGAGGTAAAAGGAGTGATACCGTCTTTGGGAGATGCACCTAGCAGGAACACCATCCCAAGATTTTTGTCCTGAAGTGCCCAGTGGTGTTTGGCAAACAATGCAAGGATATGCTGAAAAGACTTCTGGTAAACTCTGGAACTACTTACCTGCTTCTGCATTACCCCCTTCCTTTGACTTGATTTCTTGAAAAGGGAAGGTTTCAAGACACTTATCCTCAAACTTTGGACAACACATTTGGTCATTCGCTTTAGGGACTGACACTTCAGTGGGCTTCTTTTCTCTTTTTCTTTTTTTTTACTTCCTTTTTGTCTTCCTAAGCCTCTTACATATAAAAAAAAAAAATAATTTAAATGATGAAGCCAGGATAGATCTTCAGTGCACTAAAAGAGATAACAATAATAAAGGCTGCATATACTCACCATAAAAAAGCTGTAAGCAACATAAGAAAGAAATTGTGCATTGTATTTAGAAAACTGAATATGATTTACAGATCTAAAAGAAACCTACTGGAGACACATAAGCAAGTCTTGTTGAGTGATGCTCAACAAAGTCTCCATTGGTGATTGGTCAAGCAGTAATTACTACTTCACACTAGTTTAAGATATAGTTGATATTTGCATCATTCTTCTAAAAAAGCTATTTTCCAGTGTTAACAAATTAGCTACTTGTGACTTTCATTTTCTTGTCCGCCATGGATCAATGAAAGAAAACTTACTTTATGGACTTTTCTTCAATTATATTTAATTATCCATGAAGACTTGTTTCATAAAACCCAATTTTCATCTATCAAATAAAATTCAATTACAGAAAAAATCCACATAGTAACTTCCATTCATCAATTTCCAATGTAAAATGCTTCAAGAATGATTGGTCAATAAATAATCATTGAGTTAGGAAAACCAGCAGTTTAACACTGGGGAAAAAATACAACTATCATGAACACTTTCACAACTAGCATAACAGCAGTCACAGAAAGTTTACTATGTATTTTAACTATTATTTTATAATGCCCTTTCAGTTTTTTTTCTAGGCTTGAAGGATGAAAAGCACAAACGATTACAACTTGTATACTACTATTTGAGTTTTCTACATTCATCTGAATAGACATGACATGCAATTGCATGCATCATTTATTTTCTTTACCTGCATGGTGTGTGTGTCTGAAAGAGAGAGAGAGAGAGAGAGAGAGAGCTAGAGAGAGAGAGAGAGAGAGAGAGAAGGAGAGAGAGAGAGAGAGAGAGAGAGAGAGAGAGAGAGAGAGAGAGAGAGAGAGAGAGAGAGAGAGAGTCTGCATTTTATCTGAACAGACATGACATGCAATTGCGATGCATCATTTATTTTCTTTACCTTCATGTGTGTATGTTTGCGAGAGAGAGAGAGAGGAGAGAGAGAGAGAGAGAGAGAGAGAGAGAGAGAGAGAGAGAGAGAGAGAGAGAGAGAGAGAGAGAGAGAGAGAGAGAGAGAGAGAGAGAGAGAAAGAGAGAGAGAGAGAAAACCACTGTGCAGTGGTAAAAGAAGAACTGTGGCCACAGTATTTAAACACTAGTGTACAATGTTTTAGTTTAATAGCAATAGAGGACCATGAGTTAAGAAAGGCTTAAAATCTAGTGTATAGCATGTGTGTGAGCCAATACTGTCCCTTATTAAGACAGTGGTATACTGTAAAGAATGATTAATGACTTGCTCCTTCTCATAATACTAACTCCTCTCACATGAAGCAGATGATAGAGATAGGGCAAGAAGGAAGATTGCTGTACTGTCAAATGCAGGAAACGTACTGAAATAATAATGAACAATAACAGTAGCTGATGCCAGTAATTTATTTATATTATAATGTTAACCACTGTTTCAGAACACAGCTGATTACTCATCTCTTTGTGAGAGCAGGGGTGATGAGAATGGAAGGAGAGAGACATACATATGACAGGCCCCAGCCACCTCACCATGTCACTGTCATCCCAGCCGTGGGATTCCAACCAATTACCACCCACTTCAAGAATACTAGGGCCTTTCCTTGGCAGGAGAAGTACTTTAAAGGCAATTTCAATGGCAACAACACATGACTGGGCTGTCAAACCTCCCACAGCAATCAAATGTTGACATGTGACCTGAGGTCAAGCTACATCCAAGTCCTCACACAACCAGAGCCAAGATATCACTTCAAATTTTAATTCTCCTTGTGCCATGAGGTCACACACTCTTCTGCCTTTGTAACACTTTGTCTGGCCACAGGTCACCAAAAGATTTGTGCAAGGTTCAATGTTCACTGAAGATCATGTAACAGAAACAAAAGTCTTATGCTGGTTAATAACATGACCTTTTTGTATATCACATAACTTAAATATTGTAGTATACCAAAGCAAGATAGAGGTTTACCTGTATCTGTGTTAGAAATGAGGTCAAATTCTAGTACCCAGCAGTATTCACTAACACTGCATGTTCCCACAGCTGAAGTAAACAATTTTTCACATGTAATACAACTGTTTCACCTGAAGTCAGAAAAGTTTGTACATCAACACTGCACTGCTGTAGAAAGAAAATCTACACGCTAAAGATTTCTGAAATAACACTTAAATGATTCTCGTATTCTGACTTCATGCAAAACTGGCATCATACTAACACTGATGTTTACACGAGCAATGATATACAATGACATATTGATGCAGCACAAGCATGAAAATATTCATGCACCTGGTGACAATAATTACCTGACATTGGCAGATGACACACCCACACCTCTCACATTAATTGTATAAAACAACTTTAAATCAATTAAATATATTCTATAATTATTAAAGACATATTTTTTTCTTTCTTTCTTTCTTTCTTTTTATCATGTATACAGAGTGGTTAATAGATCTTAAGCTTACCACATTGCATTAGAGAGATGACATCATGAATAACTAATAATCATGTCATCTTCAACACAGTTTCCCTTTGGCATAGATTGGGGGTATGAAATCATGGATGACTTAGTTCATGGAAGATGTGATGGATACAATTTGAGTATTGATATAGAAAATAGAAGAAAATCCTTTCATCAATGTAATAGTCAGCATGACTAAATACCCCAAAATTCACTCTGACTCAATACAGGGATCAACCCTGAGTGAAGAAAAAAAGACCCCTCAGTTATGTCCCTGTGCACACAAGGACCATAACTGTACAGGCTCTGCCCAATTAACAGATGAAAAACTCTTACTTAACTTGATCTTTTAGTAAATAAAATTTGAAAAATCATTATTTGCATTTTAACAATGTCTAAAGTAACATTACATTTCAAAGATGGTGAACTAAAGCTATAAGAAAAATACTTTTCACTTCAAAATACATCCCTGAATCCAGTCATAGTTACAACTATTTCACAAGTGCATTAAAAATATAAACATATATGTAGTTAGGAATAGTATCCTGATACTATAACATATAAATGCATGATCCAACTTTGATAATTCCCATCTAGTACATATAACAATGTGGGCATCCTTCATTACTGTACCCTTGGACCATTTACATTGGTTCTGAGGCATGATATGCTTTCTTTCTATACAAATTAGGCTTTCATCACAATGGGAACTGTTCCTTAATATATTTTTATACTGCAATCTGCCTCTTTTCTTACCAGCCCTGTGCTGAGAAACTGTCAGCCACTACATAATAAAATGTTACAATTTTTTGCTTGTATAAATACTTTCCCTCATAACAACACAATGATTAAGGTCACACAAGATCCTGAACACATTCTAACTCCAAAATGAAATACCAATATGCATATGTAATGATATAAATCAAAATTCATATTCCATTTAAATATGTTAACATGTTGATTTTTTTCCCACTTTATTTGACCTGAAGTAGGGCATGATATACAAGCTATGCAAAATTTACTTTCACTGAAGGACACAGCCTTTTTCCTCTGGCTGAACGATTCTGCATCACTATCATTACACTTAAAGTGTCAAAAACAGTAAGCACCAAAGAAAACTGAAGCATAATAAATGGAGATTTACAGTTTTATTATCTACAAGATTGTCATAATTTTGCTGCTTCAGGTTCAGAACTTGAGGTACTTCAATTCTGGCTTCATTACCACTGATACAAAAAATGATACTAAAATAATAAATGCAATGACCAGTCCCCACAGATCAAGAAAGTATGTTTATCTAAAAATAAACAATAATTTGCAACTTATAACAAAAGCACTAATATTTTTAAATGTATGCAGTTTCTTTTGGCGCTCATGACTTATGATAAACTCATAAGTCACTCTTCATAGATCATCGGCTCAGGAAAAGCACAATCTAGAGCTTGGCAGTTACTGGAGTAGGAGGTGGAACTAGGACTGCATGGATGACACTGACATCATCACAGCTTTTGTCTTAATTAATATAATGTATTTTCAACAAGTGGAACCTTAGTTCACATCTTGGAACTCTACATCTATCTGAAGTCTGTATGTACTCTCTAAACAGAACTCTTGAATGAATCTAATTATTTGGAATGCAAAAAACTTCTTGCCCTAATATAGTATAAAAATTAAGCTGACAATATGTACTTCAAAAAATACACAAAAACTAATATCCATGTGAAAAGATACTAAGAGCTCAGTATTTAGTTCCAGTGAGATTTTTCAATCAATAATACTAGACAACAGTTTCTGCCACATAACATCAGCAAAGTGCTTTATAAGCAATTGAACATCAATAATTCAAAAGCAATTAACTACGACATTCCAACAGCAGATGAACAACATCCTAATCAAAAATTTCACAACAAACACTTCTTAGTAGCAATTACTGGCAGTTCAAGAGGAGCACAGATTACATCACTAAGAACAAATACTACAAGTGCTCCTGAAGTTGTTATAAATTTTTGAAGAAAAGTTTTCTATTAAAGACTCTTAACACCTTAGCTTCATATAATGAAGTCTGACAGCCACATGAAAACATTTAAGTTAACTTCTAAAAGACTGAAACCAGTAACTAGATTAAGAATTTATTTTTTTCTCAATTCTGACACTTTTTGGCTATTGAACAAAATGTTTCATATACACATTTTCTCATCAAGCCTTTTCCAACACAGTTTGCAAGCCAATTTTCCCCAGTTAAAAACACAACTTGTCTTCATATATTGCCCAAATGACCAAAAAGGTGAGGCACTTGTCCAATTTTCTTCAAACAGGAATCTTGCCATAGTGTTCAGGTCACACAACATGCCTGCTGTGAACTCTGTAGCATGAAGATTTTTCACTGACTGAGAAACCAGTCATAATCTTCATGCATTATCTTGATGTTGCCTGAACCCCTGGCAAACAGGCAGCCTTAGTTTCCTACTTAAGAGTCTTCAACTATAAAATGCCTGTTCATTTTATATTCCACTCTTCATCAAATGTCAGTACATCACCTTCAGTTTTGTTGCATGGGTGTTTCAGCAGCAAGACGCTGCTTGAATAAAACAGTTTCTTCAAAGATTAGTTCCTTAAGCTTCTCTTTTGGAAGATCATCTAACTCCATTTCAAACTTGAAAGGTTCTTCAGCAACAGGCTGGAATATGAAATAAATATACATAAAATGTTCATATTTACTATGTGATATTTCATTTCTAAATTTTCATCCTACTAATCACTCCTCTTAGGTTAGTTAATAATGTTCATATCATACAAAGTATTTCAGAGGTTTCTCAGATACATTATTTTAATTTGATCTCTATCTAGGTAACATATGAAAAATAATTTTGACCAGTCAAGTGAATGCATGGTCTTGTTGTATAAAGATAAGTGTACTAGGCAAGAATCTGCTGATTTTATCAGTACAAGTCCATCAACCACTATGCATAACACACACATAAAATTACCTCATCAGCAGGGTCATAATATTGTTCCAGGTATGGATGAGCAAGTGCATCCTCCACTGTGATGCGTTTATGGGGATTGAAGGTCAACATCTTATCTAACAGGTCCAGAGCTTTGGCATCAGCATTTGAATACAGTTTTGTCCATGGAACTTTTGGTTTGTATGGGAGAGATTGTAGATAACTTCTGGCCTGTAAATGCATTGCATATATCACAAATAAGTTATACAATGCCATACATTACAAAATTACATCAGAGAGCTGACTTATCACCTCATTATCTAATCATGCAAACATCAATCCATGTGTCTGGGATATAGCTACTTGTAAACAGTGTTTTTCATATAACAACCTAAAAATAAGATATGACATTTTTATTAGATACATTCTTTACTTGCCAAGACAGAGATTATTCCAGGATATAATATATTGTGTTGTTTAATATTAGCTTAGTTGCCAAAGTACCTTTTCATTTATGATACAGTCTAGATCCTCTTGACATGGGGAACCCAAGATACCCAGGATGTGGGTTCAGTTGATCCAAGTAATGCTTCCCAGGGAACAAGGGACGGTTAGACAGCATCTCAGCAAGAATGCAGCCCACAGACCAAATATCAATGGATTTTGTGTAGCCCTGTAATAAAAGTACATTTTAGAAATAATCTAAACTATAATTTGCAATAAATAGTTCAAGAGTTTATTATTATCCTCATTTTGAAAGGTTCCATACATAACTGTATATATCTGCCTTGTTCACTTAACTGTGGGTTGCCAAGGTGAATGGTCTCTAGCAGCTTCCCTGCACATAAGATCTTTGAAGCTCCACTAGATCACTTTATTTCAAGTTTTCTGTAGTAAACCTCTATAATCTCTCAAAACCCCCAAATGATCTCAGTCCATCTGTTACTATCACTAGACTTACACACTTAACTCCCATTCTCTCCCTCACTTTATCATTTGTGATCTCTTGCCTACTCTTCAGAGATACACTACACATCATTAGTATATCATGCTGAGCCTACCATGCCTTAAATACACTCAGGACACTTACTTATTTTATCATAGTGTCAAATATTCCATGAAACTTAGAAACAATTGTACTGAGTGATAAAAGCAGAATGGCTGCCTGGGTCTTGATATTGAAAAAGTTTATCTTATGCTGAATCCTGAGGAAAACTATCTGGTAACTCGATTCAGAGACGTGCAAGGGTTATCGCTGATATGAAGTATACTAATTAATGAATGCTTAGTAAGAGAGAGCAAGGGAAACAATACATCTGCAGGCTCCCTACTAGGAGATTTGTCTGTTGTCACTTACCCATTATGTTTCAAATGTTTTTGAAGTTACAGTAAAGTAAGAAAGATATATTTCTGACATTTTAATAGTGACATAATTTATGATTCTAATCCAAGATTCAGGATACCTCAACCTTTAGTACTATAGAATTCTATGATTTTCACATTAGAAAATAATAATTAGTACTATCATCTATATATGAAGCAAAGAGAGAGAGAGAGAGAGAGAGAGAGAGAGAGAGAGAGAGAGAGAGAGAGAGAGAGAGAGAGAGAGAGAGAGAGAGAGAGAGAGAGAGAGAGGAGAGAGAGAAGATGAGAGAGAGAGAGAGAGAGAGAGAGAGAGAGAGAGAGAGAGAGAGAGAGAGAGGAGAGAGAGAGAGAGAGAGCTATACAAGGTAATCCCAAGTCATTGCTACTTCATCAAAATCCTAAACAAAAAAAAAGTCACAGCTTAAAAATTATCTTACCTTTGAGTTGAGCATGATTTCAGGAGCACGATACCAGCGAGTGGCAACATACTCAGTCCAAAAAACCAGTGTGATCGTGTTCTGGATCTGCAACTCGCGCCAACCCAAAGTCACATATCTGAAAATTGGAATAGCCTTTCAGAAAATACAGCAACAGGGCAGATTCATGAATTCCTTTAAAGATATTTCTCTGCAATATGCTGTGCATTCTTAACACAAAGATAAAGAGTCTTGTTTTTCAAAACTCTTAAGTAAAAGTTTCACTGTGCAAAGGTGAATGAAAAGAATAATGATCAGCCTAGCACTGAGAGACAAGATTTAAACACAATGGATTGAGGGAGTAGACCAAGGTTAAGAATAAAAGGAAAAAGTGAACATAAACAAGTTATGTCAACAGATAATAGATGCATATTCAAGAGTAACAGGACAGCAACCTAGAAATGGCAGGGCAGAGACAAAACTAGAGGGAGAGATAATACAATTTGATGAGATGGCCTGGAATGAACTGGCAGCCAACAGAGATGTACAGAGAAGGTCAAATGGTCTTAATCCTGCAGTAAAACCATACATGATGATGATGATGATGATGATGATGATTACTATAATACTCTTCAGACTTTTCAACAACCAAATGAATTTTTGTGACTGTTATGTTCATGTTATCAGTAGTCACCAGGGTTGCTCTTGCCAACTCCCACCCTAAAATTATCCACACAAACCAAAGCTGAGAGTTAACTGGCTGTCTATGTGTGTGTTCATTTTAAGTCATCTAAGGGAAGCGTAAACATAGGTTTAACCCCTAAAAGATCAGTAGTAATGATTTTCATCCCACTAGGACTGGCCCTCTAGCGTTACACATGGAAAATAGCCTCTACAGGGAGATCCTGTTATACCAACATCTGTTATATGAGAAACCAATGACATGAGATGCGTAAATTAGGGACTACAGTGGAACCTCGGTTCTCAAACTTAATTCGTTCCTGAATGCCATTTGAAATCCAAAATGTTTAAAAACCAAAACAATTTTCCAAATAGGAATCAATGTAAAATGGATTAATCTGTTCCCAGACACCATTCTACCCTGTCTTAGCAGCTTATAACAGATACTACCCACTTACTGCCAAAATGAAGATGATCATAACACTTAGACATTTTGCTGCTGGGAAAAGCTATTGGAAAAATGCATTGTACAGTAGTGATGGTATTGGGGGATCATCGAGACAGCCACAGGTGGCTCAGGATAACTCCTCAGTGCTGAAAACTATTTGTTTATGCAGAGGCTCTTTAAGGGGATCACATTTACCTTATTTCAAAGATTGAATTACTGTCTTATACTCAGTGTCTCTCCTCCAAATATATAAAAATGAAGTAAATATCTATAGAAACTATAAATTAGTAATAAACAGCAGGTTTTGCTATGTCTTTTAATATCTGAAATCAAGTAACTTTGTTCTAGAACTGAATTATGGTATGGCAACAGAAGCAATATTGAGTTCAAAACTTTGTTCAAAAACTGATTTGTTCGAAATTGAAGATGTTTGGCAACTGAGGTTCCACTGTATTTTCCTTATACGAGTGCAAAAATCCAATGATACAGGCTTCAGCTTGAAGTGAGAAAAATTACAAAGCTTAAAATGTGTGTCCTCCTGCAATCTCCCACTAACACATCTGCGCTGTATGGTGATATATGTTGATTCAGATGCGCAGAGATGAGGTTTGTGAATGCTAGAAGAGAACTGTGCACTCCTCCCTTGTCTCCTACCAACCATGCATTCTCCTGCCAGTCCTCTTTTAAACTGAACGAGGTATCTCTCAGACTCCCACCCTTACGGCTTTACTGCACATTATTATACCCGTATTTTTATCATATTTACAATACAATACAAGTACAGTGTACAGTGCTTTATGTGACTGATTGGTGCTTGGATGTGTTACAGTGTTACTGCTGGCATGATCTTTCATTTACAGTCTTTGGTGTGGTGTTGTATGTGTGACTAACCTCTCAGGTGCTAACTATGTATCCCAAGTGGCCAACAAGTTCCAGTGCAAGTCCTACCAGTAAAGCTAAGTGAGTCAATAACACTCACAAAGAAGGTAGGAATTGTTAAGAGGCACAAGAGTGGTGAGTGAGTTATCCTCCATAACACATTAACAATGCATTGTTGAATATTATGACATTTTACATGTTTAATTAACATGTAATCATGTTCTTTGTATGTTATTTTCTCATTCAGGTTGCTCTATCAACAGTTCTGCAATATTGACACATTTGTTGCATTTGGTATCATATGTTTTAGCTTGAAAACTTGCCTTTGACAAGGGTCATGGAACCGAATCCCTTTTTTGCCGTTAGTTGTTTCATTATATGAGAATTCACTATACAAGCAATTCAAACAGAACCTAACTGCTTGTGTCATCTGGACTTCCCTGTATTCACACACCTTAAACTTTACCTGCACTGGAAGACTGAACAAAGTAGACTCTGTAATCATCATTGTCTTCCTCTTTCTAACAATGCTCCAGATGTCTGTATATGCAGTGGTTATGGAAACACTGCCAGTTACAAAGGAGAGACTTTTGGAGGGAACAAGTCACTCACCTGACTGGATATGGCTAGCACCTAATGAAAACTGGTGCCCTGAGCTCTATTCACCAGTGACAGAACAGTGGGGTTGGGGGCATGGTGGAGCACATGCCCCACCTATTTCAGCATTGTATTCCTCCCCTCTGGGTGTCCCACATTTAAGGGCAGTGTCCCCCCTCACACTTTGAATAACTAAACAAACTGGTAACATACTGATGAAAAAATTTGTGTTAAAAAATTAATATGCATGAATTGATTTATAATACCATTATGCAACAAAAGTGGATACGTTAATGGACATTTAACTAACACCTATTTATTATAAGAATAATATACACATAGCTTGGTTGTTATTTAATTATAATCCAAAGCTGAAACTCCAATACAATCTTTCATATAATGTGGTTCTTATATGGTCATCAATATAAGGTATGATTTGGTATAACAGATATATTACCAATGCTCAGTAAGTTAGAAGCTTCTAATTTAGCATCATGGCTATAATGAACAATAGATCCTATGCATGTGCATGAGTAGTGGGTACTGGACTTGGTTAAGTGGGATTCTGGGTATGTTTTTGGACAAAAACATGCTATGACAAGAATATGAGTTTGTGAATGATGAGTTAAATGAGCGTACAACTCACCAAAATGAAAGTGTACTGTAGGTAGTGGGCTACTGTTTGATTGTCATAATGATAGAAAATTCTCCCACTATGTCATATGCTAACTGATTTTATAGATCACAGACCTCCCATTGTCATTAAATAAAAAATAAAGGTTTGTTCTGTCGTAAATACATTTCTTTCCTTTAACCCAAACAGTGATTAGATTTTATCTGTTTCTTCTGGTATTCTGGCACTTCAAGACAAGTGTTACCTGTTACTTTGTTCTTGCAATTATGCAATCTATCCAGTCAGATATGAGAATTATCTGGCCAGATTGGAAGTGCAGAATCCTTGTTAAACTATCATCAGTATCATGAAAACACTCTTGGAAATTCCCAATGACTTCCACTACACAGAGCATCTTAGAAACTGTCGAGGTGAGATGCAAATCATGGACACATTTCATTGAATTCAAGTTTGCACTAAAGGCAATTTATTCCATTCACTGTTTTCTAGGACTATCAGTTTTTAAGACAATACAATTTCATAAAGAACACTATTACTGGCATGCAGTCTCCAGCACTAATTGAAGTGGATAAACAATCCCCCAATATACACACTGCTACTCAGATATACTCGTACACCAAAAAGATGCCAATCATTTCAAGTAATATGCTTTCTAATCTTAAATTTCACACAATAAGGATGCATTTTTCTGCAGTAAATATGGTGACCTTTATTTACTTTGAATTACTTCAACACTGTGAGGCTTTTGTTAAAATACATAGCATTGAATTCTCAACATGCTCAGCCAATGAGATTCTACAAATACAAGATTGGGCAGCCCATGAGTTTGCACACACCAAGTACATGAAAAATAATCAAAATAAATAAATAAACAAATAAAATAACATATTTGCCAGCACATAAGATGCTATTTTTTTCTTGGAGAGAGAGAAAAAAAAAAAAAAAAAAAAAAAAAAAAAAAAAAAAAGTCTAATAATTACCATGCGTCTAATGCAGTCATTGGACAGACGCCAATAGTATAAGCATGGAGTTGAAGCAGTAGTACACTACACAAAAATATTGTTACATACTACTAATAAAATTCTCTCTCTCTCTCTCTCTCTCACACACACACACACACACAGAGAGAGAGAGAGAGAGAGAGAGAGAGAGAGAGAGAGAGAGAGAGAGAGAGAGAGAGAGAGAGAGAGAGAGAGAGAGAGAGAGAGAGAGAGAGAGAGAGAGAGAGAGAGAGAGAGAGAGAGAGAGAGAGAGAGAGAGAGAGAGAGAGAGAGAGAGAAATAAGTAGAAATGACATTTTCCTTTTGGTAGACATCTTGGAGGTAATATTATGAAAAATTTCCAAAATGAAAGACAAACACAGGAGGAAGCAGGGTTGGACTTTTATTGTTTTTTTGGGGGTTTTATTAATCTTTGTTTATTCTTCATACTCATATGTAAATCAGGTTAAGTAAGCAATTAAGAAGTAATCTAGAGTGAAACAAAAGGTATAAAGTTTTTTTTTTCATATATTAGGGGCACTGACCAAGGAAAAAAAAAGCCCACTGAGGTGCTGATCCCCAAACAGCCAAAAGTGGTCATCAAAAATTACAGGATAAGTGTCTTGAAACCTCTCTCTTGAAAGAGTTCAAGTCACAGAACAGAGAGAATACAAAAACAGGAAGGAAAATCCAGAGTTTACCAGAGAAAGGGATGAATGATTGAGAATAATGATTCACTCTTGCATTAGAGAGGTGGACAGAATAGAGGTGAGAGAAAGAAGGAAGTGTTGTGCAGCACGGCTGCGGGAGGACAGGAGGCACGTAGTTAGCAAGTTCAGAAGAGCAGTTAGCATGAAAATAGCAGCAGAAGATAGCAAGGGATGCAACATTGCAGTGATGAGAAAGAGGTTGAAGACAGTCAGTTACTTAGAGGAGAGGAGTTGATAAGATGAAATGCTTTTGATTCCACCCTATCTAAAAGAGCAGTGTGAATGGAACCCCCATACATGTGAAGCATACTCCATACATGGACAGATAAGGCCCCTGTACAGAATTAGCAGTTTGGGAGGGTAAGGAAAACTGGCGGAAGCAACTCAGAACACCTAACTTCATAGAAACTGCTTTAGCTTGAGATGAGATTTGAAGTTTCCAGTTTAGATTATAAGTAAAGGATAGACAGAGGATGTTCAGTGTAGAAGAGGAGGAACAGTTGAGTGTCACTGAAGAAGAGGGAATAGATGTCTGGATGGTTGTGTCGAGTTGATATATGAAGGAATTGAGTTTTTGAGGTTGTGAACAATACTAAGTTTACTCCGCCCCAAATCAGAAATTTTAGAGAGATCAGATGTCAGGCGTTCTGTGGCTTCCCTGTGAGAACTGTTTACTTCCTGAAGTGTTGGATGTCTACAAAAAGGCGTGGAAAAGTGCAGGATGGTATCATCAGTACAGGAGTGAATAGGATGAGGATTGGTTTAGATCACTGATGAATAAGAGGAAGAGAGTAGGTGACAAGAAAGAACCCTGAATACTGATAATTGATTTAGAAAAAGAACAGTGACTGTCTACCACAGCAGTAATATAATGGTCATAAAGAAAACTTTAGATGAAGTTACAGAGAGGATAGAAGCTATAGGAGGGTAGTTTGAAAATCAAAGCTTTGTGCCAGACTCCATAAAAAGCTTTTGAAATGTTTAAGTCAACAGCAAAAGTTTCACTAAAATCCCCAACAGAGGATGACCAAGACTCGGTAAGGAAAGCCAGATCACCAACCAATAGATCAGTCTTGATGGAACCCCACACTGGTGATCAGATAGAAGATTGTAAAGTGATGGATGTTTAAGAATCTTCCTGTTGAGGACAGATTCAAAACTTTAGACAGGAATGAAATTAATTTGAGGGATTAGAATGGTCACCCTTTTTAAGAACAGGATGAATGTAGGCAAACTTCAAGCAAGAAGGAAATGTAGATGTTAACTGTTAGAGTTGAAAGAGTTTGGCTAGGCAAGGTACAAGCACTGAGGCACAGTTTCAGAGAACAATAGGAGGCACCCCATCAGATCCATAAGCCTTCCGAGGATTTAGGCCAGCAAAGGCATGGAAAACATCACTGCGAAGGATTTTAATGGATAGCATGAAGTAGTTGGAGGGTGGAGGGGAAAGAGGAATAAGCCCTGAATCAACCAAGGCAGAGTTTTTAATAAAGGTTTGAGGAAAGAGTTCAGCTTTAGAAATAGATGAGATGGGAGTGGTGCCATCAAGTTGAAATAAAGTGGGCAAAGATGAAAAAGCAAAGTTATTGGAGATGTTTTTGGCTAGGTGCCAGAAGTCATGAGGGGAGTTAGATCTTGAAAGATTTTGACTTTCTATTGATGAAAAACAGACACTTGTTTAGGTCATGCTGATATAAGTTGATCCAGTTGGACAAAGCCTGTGTTAATTTGTACTATATAGGAAATGAATGAGTCAAGTTTGACTACTTTTACATTTCTTATGCATATGTGCATATATAGACCTTATTTATCAATATGATATAGGACTAAATTTTTATATATAAAATAAAAAAAAATAAAAAAAAACACTTAGGCTGGGTTGTTTTTTTCTTTTATTTATTTATTTATTTTTTTCTTTTGGGGTGGGTTTCTTTAATGCCAATCCTGGGAGGAAGTGTGTTGTGCTGGGAGCTTTGTGCAGGCATGGGAATTTTGTAAGCCTCTCCACCTCTTAGCCTCCCAGCCTTCTGACAGTGCCAGGAGCTGGCCCAAAACTGTCATACAAAGTAGTCATAAATGTGGTCAGTCGAAAGTCACATAGGTCATAAGTTGATGACCACCTGTGTATATATATATATATATATATATATATATATATATATATATATATATATATATATATATATATATATATATATATATATATATATATATATATATATATATATATATATATATATATATATATATATATATATATATATATATATATATATATATATATATATATATATATATATATATATATATATATATATATATATATATATATATATATATATATATATATATATATATATATATATATACACACAGGTGGTCATCAACTTATGACCTATGTGACTTTCGACTGACCACATTTATATATATATATATATATATATATATATATATATATATATATATATATATATATATATATATATATATATATATATATATATATATATATATATATATATATATACACACACACACACACATACACACACACACACACACACACACACACACACACACACACACACATACACACACACACACACACACATAGATAGAAAGATAGATAAATACACATTTACAGGTAGGCTGGGATTGAAAAATTGTTAGGCAAAATTTGTTTCACAATACCTCAGCTTTCATGAATTAATTCCATTCAAACTTGTAATAAAAATTTGTTGAAGAGAAGTGTATTAGAACAGCCTACATTAAATGATATACCTTTGCTTTTCTGAAGAAAAGTTACATATTTTCATTATACAATTCCTTTGGTAGGCTTTTATTTTATCTATTTTTTACCAACATAACCCCTACCTACCCAAATCAGGCTTTAAAGAGCACTAAG
This sequence comes from Scylla paramamosain, assembly GCF_035594125.1. Taxonomy (NCBI): domain Eukaryota; kingdom Metazoa; phylum Arthropoda; class Malacostraca; order Decapoda; family Portunidae; genus Scylla; species Scylla paramamosain. The sequence goes on from NC_087167.1 coordinate 16,658,125, forward strand.
ACAATCTTTTGCTGTAATATTACAATACTGTGGAAGAAAAAAATAATGGGATAAGCAAAGATTAAAAGAGAGAGAGAGAGAGAGAGAGAGAGAGAGAGAGAGAGAGAGAGAGAGAGAGAGAGAGAGAGAGAGAGAGAGAGAGAGAGAGAGAGAGAGAGAGAGAGAGAGAGAGAGAGAGAGAGAGAGAGGACCATTCTTCAGATATAACATTATGCTGACCATTAATTAATCTACAATTTTGAATAGGTTTATTTTTACCCATAGCAGGTATAATCCTGCTTAACTCTGGCAATTTTTAGGATGTGAGATCTTAATTTAAGAGGTAGAGTAATTATTATATAATTGCCACCAAAAAATATGTTAATATATATATTTTCATCTTTCCATGCCCTTTCTGTATCAATGAATAAGTATTTTATATACAGGTTTCAGTCAGCCATAACTAAGTCACTCATAAGTATGAAAGAGAATATGAAAACCCATAGTCCTCTAGAAAGAAAATTATGAATTTTTCATAGCCATGAGTACAATTATTGTGGATACTATTTATGACTTTTTATAAGTACCATCCCAGTTCTTTAGTATCTAACTTCACTCTGCCTTCACACGCCACGTCAAGTGTCGCACTGTCATGATGGTTGTGGTGAGTGACATGTTGCTATAAACGACTCTGTTTTCAATATGTGGAGCTTTATCTGCATTCTGATTACACTATCATGTTCACAAGAGTTTCTCCTACTTAATGTAATAATATATTTCAGCATTCAATGATTAACTGTTGACAACAGCAAGCATAAGTAAAACATGTTATAAACATTTTTCACATCTTCACAGTTCAACTTGTCATAATACCATTTTCTTTTTTTGTTTTGTCAATTTTTTACAATACAACTTGATTCTACAGTCACTGCTGAGTCTGATGGTGTCAACCAAAACTAGATATCCTATATATAAAGTGAGTTATGGCACACAATATAGAAACATTTCTCACTTAAGCATGCAAAATGTGGCTTGATGTGTTAGCAAGACGGTGGTACAGCCAATCAGCTGCGAGTTTACAAACCTGCCTAGGCACCAGAAATCTAGCTTAAGTGAAACTACATTAGCTTGCAGGCAGTGTTACCAATGACTGAACTACAAAAATTGAGAGTAGCTAAATTTAGTGTAAAAATAGCAAAGTGGCTATAACTGCCTCTGGTAAACAGCTTCCAGTCTTTTCGGGACATTATAATACCAATGTGCTTACAGCAGTATTCTTCTGAAGATAGTAACAAGAGGTCACACACATCAATGTCCAGACTGGTGTCAGTCACATCTGTCTTTCGATTTCCATACATATGGGATGAGGCAAAGGTGTGTCATGTTCTTTCAAAAACAATCACCCCCACAGTTTGCCAGCTTCATCAGAACCATTCCCAAACCACTAACCTGACTATCTTTTTTAGCCCAACCAATCCCTACATCTTTACAGCATCCTCTGACAAACAAATAAAAAATAATTGAAGAAATAATTTCAACCTTCATCTTCATGATCTCCATAATACAAAACTTGTATATTTTCATCAGCACAAGTTCTGCTGATAATGAGTGTCTAATTCATAAATAAGGCTCTTATTCAAGAGTACCCCAATCTAAGACAAACAGAAGGTCTGTAAAGGAGAATAAACCCTAAATGAATCAAATAAAACTTACCTTCAAGTCACAAGTAGTGTTTAAAAGAAGGTTTGATGGCTTCAAATCCCGGTGCAGAACATTTGCTGAATGGATATATTTCAGACCTCGTAGAATTTGGTACAGGAAATAACATATGTGGTCATTACTCAGTTTCTGAAAGGAGGCATAAATTATTTGATTATGAGATAAATGATGTGAAACATATTACTCATATAATTTGTTGCTCTTTACTCATCATCATCCACTTGTCTACATGCTATATATACACTCATGTTCTTCCTAATCTCATAATCCCCAACACATTCTTTTAGTGGCATGGTTAAAAGTATCCCAGAACCACTCATTGTGCAATTTGAGTCATAAACCATCAGTTCCTCAATAGCAAGATGAAAGAACATATCAGAAGTGTTCAGCGTGGAAAACTTGTACATCAATGTGTATTTTCTTGTAAGCTTGACCACAGCACATCTGTGCTCAGTATGTCAGGAACTATTTCGAGGGGGTAACACTTGAAAACCACATGATTGGTTCCCTAGATTTTTTCCTTAGGTTCTTGGCCTATAGTGTCAGCAGGCAATTCTACTGGAAATCTCTGAAGGCTTCAAAAATTGGTTTCTTATAACTGCGGCAACGCAGGTGGTCGCTCCCTGCCCACAGTGGTACAAGTAGGTCTTTAGTGATGCCCTTACAGAGGCTCATCCCACCCTCCAGAGCTCCTCAGTGCAGTTGTTGTCAAAGACAAGGTTGATAGGAAGCATGTGGGTGTTCTACAGCCACTTAGTGAAAGATTCAAGAATGGCTAGTTTCTGGCAGGACTCAAATGCAGATCCCTGAGATCACCAAGTCCTAAAGCTGACCACTAGGCCACTGCTTCCCATACATACAATGTGACTAAATTCAAACATGATTGTTGATAAAATAATTAATGATTCTGGCACTCAGACAGGTCTGGCCATGGACTACTCACATAACTTTATCACTATAACTAATGTCCAACAAGAGAATTGCAATCTGCAATTTATGAGGATTACAATAAATGAGTGAATTATCTTCAAGTATTATTACTGTTTTCACATTCCCAAACCAATTAACAAGTAAAATGTAGCAAAACCCAGGTTTCCCTAGACAGGTAATAATTACAACTTGGCATATCATAAGATTCAAAGTCCTGATTATCTGGACAGCTAAGATACCTTAATGTTATTTTAACCACAAGGTGAAAAAAATTAAATTACATACATACCTGAGATTTGAGAAGTTTGTACAAATCAGTTTCCATTAGACACTGTACAATGTAAACATCTTTCATGCTTTCTATCGTTTGAGCCCGTATTATGTCTCTGATATCTATAACCTGGAAGAAAACACAAATTATCGCTTGCATAATAAAGTGCAAAGATATTTGTATCTAAAATTCATTACAGTAAAATTAAATTTAACTGAACACTACCTGAAGACAAATATCTATATCATTTCACTGCATTTCATCAGTACACTAAAATGATAAAATGGGCAACACCTAAGGAATAATAATGCACACTGGTAAGTGGATGATTTGTCCCCTGGCAGGGCTCCTTGAGCCAGCAGCAGCTAATCTCATCTACTTCCTACTCCATTACACACACACACCTCAAAAATACATATGTGGAAGATTTATCTACCTATACTTCAGTGGAGGGGTGTAATATGGAAGTGAACAGCATGGTGCCAGAGCAACACAAGTGCCATGAATTTTATTTATCTTATTTACTTATTTATTTATATATTTTTGTGTGTGTGTGTTTAAAAGGGGCCCTAGCCAAGGACAACAAAAATTTAGGGAAAAAAAAAAGTAAAAAAGTAAAAAGAAAAAGGCCCACTGAGGTGCCAGTACCTCAACAGAGGTCAGAAATCTTACTTGTGCATTGCCTCAGGAGAAATTATATATTTCTTAGCCAATTTCAATAATTATAGTCAATAGTACATGAATGAAAATAAACACAGCATCAGCCTGCTTAGTCATCATATTAAAATTCATAAAGACAAAGTTGCTACACATCAGAGGTTCATTCAATATCAAGGGATGGTTTTTGTAGTGTAACTCAAAGCCAACCTTAAAGTGTTCCTTTAAATTCTTAAGAGAAAGAAAAAAGTCAATGAATCTTGTGCTAAGGAACCTCTCATAAGCAGCTGGATATAGTGTACAATAAACCATGATGCAACACTTACATTTTCATGTTTGAATCTAGTTAGGATTTTGATCTCTCGAAGGGTTCTCTGGCAATATGTCTGATGCTCAAAAGGGCGATATCTTTTTTATTGCCACCTTTGTTTTGGTAACTCTGTCACTAGCAGATCTGAAATCAATTAGAAGAAATGGCTCAGTAAAACAAGCTACTCAGCACTAACTCAAAGTGGCACACTTGAAATATATTTAGATAAATATGTAAGTCAATAACTCATGAAAATACATACATGAGCTTCACTATTACCATTTATACTATCTAATATTAAAGAAGCTTAATGTGAGTTATTCTGCTTTACCTTAACTACTCAATCTACAATGTCCTTCATTCTCACTATCAGAGAGAGAGAGAGAGAGAGAGAGAGAGAGAGAGAGGAGAGAGAGAGAGAGAGAGAGAGAGAGAGAGAGAGAGAGAGAGAGAGAGAGAGAGAGAGAGAGGAGAGAGAGAGAGAGAGAGACGAGAGTGAGAGAGAGAGAGAGAGAGAGAGCTGGGCAATTAGAGGATAAAATTACTATTTGACTTCTCAGGGAAAGGAACAATGTTAAGAATAAGCATACACAAAATAAAAAGTACAGGAGAAAAATGTTATGTATACAATGGCTCTTAACTTTTAATGGATGAAATAGAGAAACTTCCTGAATCACACAATATTCTGCAATATGAATACAAATGGATCACATTCAGTTTGGGGTCAACGCTAGAGAGGAACGACTATGACACTCTGGTTATGTGCAAAGAACTGAGGAATGTATGTGGGGAGGAGGGTGCTGAAGATAAGTAACCAGGCAGGAGGAAATGTAAAGACTGATTAAACTGATTAATTGATTGTTTTTATTTACTACCAATTTCACAATCATGTATCTAATAGCACAGTAATTATATGCTCAGCTCAATCTTCCAAAGACAATGTTTATGGATGCATCAAATCAAAGTGGGTATAACAGAAAGGTGACTAAAGATTGATGAAACTGGTTGATGGTTTATATCTACTGGCAATGTAACAATCATTCATGGATCTAATAGCACAGGTCTTCCAAAGAAAGGGTTTATGGATGCATTGAAAGACAAGCATGCAATGGGAGTGACAGACAACACACAAGCCAGAGTAAGGCAGATGGGTGATCCACTGTGGTGACCCTTAACAGGAATTGCCATTACTAGGATAAATCCAGTATTCAATGTCTATCCTATATTGGCCGGGGGTAAAAATAAGTGAGAGGAGGGAGAGGGAAAAAAAATAAAATAAATAAATAAATAAAAAAAAATCTGATGTAATGTGAGAATATGATGGTAGACTGAAGTAAATGCCATTAGCAGTCCTATTATATATAAAAGGGCACAAAATGTTATCAACAAATCTGATGGGACAATTCATAAGCCACATTAAGTATCCTGTCTTGCTTCAATAGTCATGTCATATTTGAAAGAACACTAAAAAACATGATCAGACCTGATAGGATACGTTATAAGTCATTTTAAAAAACTCATCTTGCTTTACCAAACATTAAAATACCTGTACCAAGTTCCACTAGATCTGGCCAGAATTTTTTGTGTAATTATCATGAATTTAACTAGCCTATAATCAAAGTTTTCTTGAGCAATTTTTTTTGCACTCCTTAATCACGTATGATTATATTGAACTAACCCCTCAAACATTCTAGCCTAACACTAACTCAGTAACTCTCATAACCTCTTCACATGGCATCTACTGAAGGTACAAAACACGAGTTTAGAGTCACCTATCGCAGTTTCTCAACAGAGTCACGCCAGTAACTGCAGTCTGCTTTTTCCCACATAGTGACATCTGGCAATTTTCCTCACTGGACAGATACACCATATTGCTTATTGGTTATTAATAAATAGCAAGAAGAGTCCAATTCTTTTCCTCATTCCAGGCGTTTACTCTAAACAGGGATCTTACCCTTATCTGTTCACATATATGCAAGTTCAACTCACACAGCCCACCTACACAGTATAGTCAAAAGCTTTTCATCTCATTGACTCCTCTCATGGAACAGATTATCTTGAATCACTCACTTATCACCAGTGTTATATCACTTTGTCTTGCATCCATACCCATCACAAACATCTGTTTTGAGTACAACGTGTGGAAGTTGTGCACATAATAGAATATTCAATGGGAAGAAGTATGTATATGTTCTTGAGTGTCTATTATTTACTTACTGTCTTGCATCCATACCCATCATAAACATCTGTTTTGAGTACAAATGTGGAAGTTATGCACACAATAGAATATTCAGTGGGAAGAAGTATGTGTATGTGTTTGAGTGTCTAAATATCTGTATATATATAAGTTTTCAATAACATTCATTGGTACCATCATAATTTCAGGTTTACTAGACTGCTCAATATACTCGTATATTTTGCATGTGTTCCAATAAGAGCCATGGCTCAGCAGAGAGAGAGAGAGAGAGAGAGAGAGAGAGAGAGAGAGAGAGAGAGAGAGAGAGAGAGAGAGAGAGAGAGAGAGAGAGAGAGAGAGAGAGAGAGAGAGAGAGAGAGAGAGAGAGAGAGAGAGAGAGAGAGAGAGAGAGAGAGAGAGAGAGAGAGAGAGAGAGAGAAATCTGTCTGCCTGCCTGTCTGTTTGTTTCTCTTTCTCTGGCAGTGTTGCAAGTGGCACACACTGTGCTTCTCCTTTAAAGCCTTCACCAAGCATCATTTCATGGAAGAAGCAGCACAGTCCTGTAACCCTCTCAAGGATACATGATCTACCTGTCTGGTGCAAACTCCCACATATTTCTCTCTCATTACACTCATTCACATGCTCTTTCCCTTTGCTAAATCCCATAAGCTCTTCAATTTTATCCTTTGTGTTGTTCTACACACTTTCAATCATAATTCAGCTATACGCCCTTCCCAGTACACTTACACTAATCCTTAATAGTTCTTACATCTTACTTTTAGGCATTCGTCTCCTCCAAGGCTACCAAAACGTGAAGCATCAAATCAACAATAAAATTTTCTTTCACATTTCTGGATTTCAATTCTAAGGTTATCTATGCCTAATTCTTCTCCAAAACAGATGTCTTTAGCTACTCCAATGATCTTTCTTCCATCATCAACCTATTGATTCCTATATCATCTAACCAATCTCTCTCTCATATTCTATGAAAACTGATTCTCCTTGATTTTCAATATTTATGTATCAATTCCTTAAAATAATGTTCCGTATTTACTTGACAGCTTCTTTGCCATTCATAATCCCCCAATTACTTTTATTTTCATCAATGTTTCATCTCATCTTCCTGTCCATCTTTCTTCATCCATCTCTAGTACAGTCTTCTGTTATCTTTAAAATGTACATTTCACTAGATTTCTTTTTCTTAATCTTCATCTATGAAACATACTTTTACTGTCTCCTATCAATTACCCCAAATTCTTTTCATACAATATATATATATATATATATATATATATATATATATATATATATATATATATATATATATATATATATATATATATATATATATATAAACTTTATTTTTTACATATTTATTATCATTATTTTTTATTTTCCCTTCAGCATTACTGCTTTGGACTATCCAGATCATTTTTTTCTTTTAAAGCCTTTTATCCCCATTGGTCCACCATGAATATTCCTTCTTTCTTAGTTCCATAACCTGCTCATAAACACCTGGCACCTCTTTAAATATTCAGAATATTTTTTCTTTAGTTCCACATGTTGAATTACTAGTTACTCTGATAATATTAATGTACTTACTCATCATTCAATTTTCATCTTGCTAATCTGGTCTTTCCTTCCTTAATCTACCTATCTTTTTCCTAAGTTTACATTTTAAGCACTTTCATTTTCATTACCTAGCTCTTTGACTGATGTGGCTTCTTGAGAATAAGGCATAGTACGAAACTGGCACAGCAGCAAACTAACATCAAAGACAGTAATAAAGGCTACACAGGATACACAGATCCAATTTCACTCACTACAGATAAAATCAACCATACATGAAGGTTTGATGTGTATTATAGGCATAATATAAGACAGGATCTAATCAAAGCACTAAGCATAAGTAATATAAGGAATATAAAAAGATAAAGGGTTTGGATCAATAGGGTTAGTAACCAGCAAAATAGGCAACAGATTCAAGCTTTACAGTTATATTAAAAAAATAATAATAATAAGTAATTAAACAAATAAATGAAAAAGGGAAAGAAATTTATTCCCAAAAAGAGTGGAAGATCATAGGAATAAGTCAGTTATCAGATTGTTGGTGCAGTTAACATGTAACTTTGAGCTTGAACAAATTTATAGAAAAGGACAAGGTGAGCATTGGTAATAATATGGTATGAATAGAATCCTAGAAGTAGGTCTAATAGTTTGTTGCAGCTTCCCTTACGTTTTTCTACAACCTCAACTTTCCATTACAGGAGCCAACCAAATATCCTACATATGATTTAGACTCCATAACCAGACTAGATAAGGGAAACAATTGTAACATGCCTAACTTCAGGAAACACCACTTGCTGTGTGAAAAATACCTAATATATCATGTACAAGGATGCTAAATAAAGGTCTGCCTGATATATCATGTACAAGGATGCTAAATAAAGGGCAATGTTTCAACTCCTTGAAATCCAACACATCAATAAGGAAAATAGTGCCACCACTCAACCTGCCAGATAGCAAGGCACTAACCCTGGGCACTGGACCACACCACCACACCCTGATCACACCATACACCAGCAGGGCAACATCAGTGTGTCACAATAACCAATCAGTGTATGATGAATAGTGAGTCAGACATTTACTCAAAATTTTCAAGGGGCACTAATATGACTATCTTTCAGCCTCATTTATTTACGTTAATAATAGCCTAATACCAGTGGCCAGTAATCCCCTGCCAAAGGGTAAGGCAGGTCAGTCCCCCTGCACTCCACCAGGACCAGACCATTGCGTCAACCGGGGCACCAGTGGCCGTGACGTCACCCCACCCAGGAGCGCCCAGCCTCCCTGGGGTCGTTGGGGGGCTGCCCCGCCATAACACATCCTCCAAGCCCTCCTCCAGTTGTCCCTCGCCTCATGGCAGTCAGTGGCAGTGATAAAGGCCAGGTATAAGCCGCCTCTGTGCCTTGCCTCACACTCTCCCAACGCTGATCAATAATCCACAAGCACAACAGGTCCATTGCTCCTCGCCTCCCAGCGTGCCCGAGCCGCAGCCACCTGATACTTACACCACCATGCCATAGGCGCCTTCTCCTATGTATGATAGGTTGAAGTACCGCGGCCCCACCTCGAAGTAATGACTCCTGACCGTTTCCCCCGTCTGTTGGTTGTTCCTCCGACATGACGCACACCGCCGCTCCACGTCCCGATATCAACTGGACGCTGTGTCACTTCACGCTGCCAACATGCAGGCTTCTGAAAACACCCAGACACTTGCCTCCCTTTCTTTTTCAATGCTAACCTTCCCACACTCTTCACTATATCTGTCGTATATAAAATCAACGAATATATATATACTGTCTGTGTGTGGTGTAAGTCCCAGGGCAAAATAGTGACAGTGAACAATAATGTTGGAACTATTGACGTTATACCCCCTTTACGGGAAGGGTTAATGATGTTTGGGATGTCATTAATCAAATATGGAGTAATGCACCATACAGTACTTGGAGGAAGGAAGTGCTTTGATAGCCAGCATGGCTGGTATGTGAAGCTCACAAATCGTGATGTTCAGTCAGATCTCCCTTTTGAAAGTTCCGCAGAATGACGTCGATTAGTCACAGTAACAATGTTTTTCTATGGATGCATTCAGAAGACTACTCTTTCGTTGTGGTATTACTGTCTGCTTCGGAAGATTTCCATGCCAAAACAAAAATTCATTTAGTCTATGACGGGGAAGGTGATTAGAGAACCATATTATGCTTATCGCTGCAGAGAGAGAGAGAGAGAGAGAGAGAGAGAGAGAGAGAGAGAGAGAGAGAGAGAGAGAGAGAGAAAATTTATTATTACTGCTTAGTGTAACATGAAATTGATCGCGGAATTCTTTGATTTTCTACGTCTACATAAAAGGTTACAAAAAGCGTGCATGATTATCTCAGACCGTGCAAATTATACTAATGCCTAGAAGCTGGTTTTAACGATTTTTCTGCAGCTCAAAAAAAAAAAAAAAAAAAAAAAAATTATATATATATATATATATATATATATATATATATATATATATATATATATATATATATATATATATATATAAATATATATATATATATATATATATATATATATATATATATATATATATATATATATATATATATATATATATATATATATATATATATATATATATATATATATATGATTGGATATCACAGTACATGTGATGGTATCCCTGTTGCATTGTACACGTTCTTTTAACTCTTTCAGTCCAGTGGCTGTCTTATAGGACTTTTAATTAGGGTAAGATTACATGATTTTACTAATTTTATGGGTGATGTCTTAAAATCAATGAATTGTGTGTTGTGTCTAGGAAAAAAATTCCGTCAAAAGTTGTAAACGTAGTTTCGTGTGATTTCAAGTTAAAATAGACTAATTTAATTTTAGAGAAGCACTCTGATTTTATGGCTAAAATCACATTCCATGGTTATTATTTAGGCTACTCTGTTATCACAAGAAACAAAGTTGATAAATAGGACCTGTATATTGTCTCGTTCCATAACAAAGTCTGCTTCCAAATACTTTTTATTCCTAGATTCTAATTCGGAAAATTTTAATGAGCTGCAGTGGAAGTTACTAGCGTTTTGAAGTGAAAGTTGTTGGAGCTTTTCAAGGGTATTTTCATTCTGGTGATAGTCAAAAGAATTCTTCATCAATAATAGGAAGAACCACCCATGAGAACTCGGCTGTTCATTTCTGAGGCTTTTGAAAATAGTCTATCATGAGAGGCCGTAGCGGTTTTACACACGGTGGAGTGGACGGAGGTCATCTTTAAGACTATGGCAAAGGATGAGAGTACGATGCAGACTCAATATCTCAAATGATAAGATTGCAGAGGCACAACTATTTCCTATTAGCGAGATGGAATTCAGGCACCGATGAATTATCACAGTCATTCTACCTACACATTTCTCTCACACTCTTCTAAATAGTAAACAATATAATAGGTAAATTGCTTCTCCAAGCGACTAAGTCCGTGTTTTCAGACGTCTCAGCGTCTTATCCCGATTATTTTTAACAGGCTCTTGTGGAAGTTATTGGGATTTTCACGTGTTTTCATGATTTTTGTGATAATGTAACAAGGATTCGGCTTCATAATTGTGGAAAAAGAGAATCTATTCTATGAGAATCTCATAAATCATTTTATGAGAGTCCCAAGTATTTCAGAGTATGAATCTTAGACTTACACTCATTACTGTCTTCTTAAACGCTGTCTCTCATTAAAACTATTTTCAAAAGCTACAGAGATGATTAGTCATGTTTTCATAGGTGTTGTTTTTTGTTAATTAAGTAGAATCCTCGTGAAACTATCAATATAATCATGAAAACACCAAGGGAAACCCTTATTAACTTCCCTTACAACCTGTCATATTTAAGTGAAAGCACGACGGTGTTTAAAAACATGGTGTTAGTCAGAAGTAATTTTTTTACATTTCTTTTTTACTGTTTTGTGCTCTCTTTCAATTTCAGTTCCATGAGAATATGATAGCTTTGTGTTTGTTTATGGGAATTCTCAGCAGATCATGTACAGGCTTCCCACCACGACTGTAGTACATAGAACAGCCATCTTGAACAGCGCAAGACGACCCACTTAGGCTAGATTTGTGACAGTGGGATCTTTATTTCCCTTACTTTATTATTATTATTATTATTATTATTATTATTATTATTATTATTATTATTATTATTATTATTATTATTATTATCATTATTATTATCATTGTTGTTGTTGGTGGTGGTGGTGATGTTAATGTTGTTGTTGTTGTTGTTGTTGTTGTTGTTGTTGTTATTATTATTATTATTATTATTATTATTATTATTATTATTATTATTATTATTATTATTATCATTATTATTGTTAATAATAATTTAGGGTGTACATGTTGTAGGAAAGGCCGACTAACCTATCTGCTGCTGTATGTGATGTCAACTTTAGTCGAGCGATTGTGATAGGTGTTCCCGGGTTCGATCCTTTTATTCAACGAAATACCTTCCTTATTTTGTCCGATGCATTCTGAAACTCAGTAATATAATGTACGATCACAATGAAAAGAAAAAAATGCAAGTCCAGAATTTACAGTTTTTATTTAATTATTTATTTATTTATTTTTTTTACTTTTTAACATGTCCATCAAAGCTGAGATGTTTAAATTACTGAGCGCTCATTCGATAGATTAAGAGCGGGTATGATCGTCTCTTCCAGCAAATTCACCAGCCTTTCTAGTACATACAAAACAGTAGAGGCAGTGACTGAATTCACCCAGTATGAAGCAAGTTACTAGTGAATAAAAAAAAAAAAAAAAAATAAATAAATAAAAAGTAAGAAAAAAAAATAAAGAGAGAGAGAGAGAGAGAGAGAGAGAGAGAGAGAGAGAGAGAGAGAGAGAGAGAGAGAGAGAGAGAGAGAAATGATAAGAAAATAAAGGAAGCTGCAAGAAGCCATCAGGCCTACACCTGACAGTCTTTGTATGAAACACCCTTACATATTTACATCTATCATCCTCATCCATAAATTTGTCGAGGGTGTGTAAAACTTTTCTGAAAGACATGCAGGAGTGATAATCTCCGAGTGTAGGTAATGACGCCTGCCTGACCACTCGGCAATAACGTCCTGAGCTACTACTTGATAAGCAAGACCCTGGTGATTTGTGGCCTAAAGGGATGACAGTTTTATGACAAGCTTGTGACTTATGAGGAACCATTAAAAGTGAATGACCTGTTCCTAACGTTCATGTGTCTATCCGAGGAGAATATTCGGCCTTGTAAGGGCTTAAAGATGTACGAGATATCCTGGAAATACACTCGAGAGATGCAGGGCGTGCTAATGGGATGGTGTGGTGGTACGGTAAAGGATGGCTTGGTAAAAATGAAGTGGGTAAATAAGTAAACAAGTAAAGGACTGCCACATATAGGCTTCTTCCATTTTCTCATGTTCTTAGATACATAGATATATAAATAGATAGAAAGGTGGATATAGATAGATAGATAGTTGGATAAATAGATAGATAGCCAGCTAGCTAGATAGATGGATGGCTAGATAGATAGATAGATGGATGGATAAATGGATGAATGAATGGATAGATAGACAGATAGAAAATAACATAAATAGATAAATAAATAATATATTAAATCCTTAAAAATACCAACTAGGCTACAACTGTACTTCCGTGCCCCGCAACCAACACACCAACTGTTTATCACTCTATTGAAATCAGGAATATTTAAATTTTCACAAGATTAAAGCGTGGCATTCGTGCAGGTAACTCGATATACTCACACTTTTCATGCAAAACTATATTATGTAATACAGCAAGTGTCTGGGTACACATAATTCACTTCACTTCAACAGAACAAAAGAGCCTACAAACACACAAGAAAATAAGGGAAGCTGCAAGAAGTTATCAGGCCTATACGTGACAGTCCCAGTACAAAGCACACCTACGCTATCTAGACCTATCATTCCCGTGCACAAAATCTGTCTAACCTATTAAGGCTCCCTATTAACTTCCTACTAGCAACCTGACTGATTAAGTACGTATCTTTTGAATTCATGCTTGAAATATTATTCCATTTAAGGAAACTTATATATATATATATATATATATATATATATATATATATATATATATATATATATATATATATATATATATATATATATATATATATATATATATATATATATATATATATATATATATATATATTCCTTCATTACAACAGTAGAAATGTGTTACGAAAGGCACGTTCAGTGAAGAGGAGTGTCAGTCTTGAATGTAGTGGCATGTAGAGCCATTCTCCCAGGCGGCTATCAGTGACGTCTCCTTTAACCAGCTGCCTCAGGGTTCCAGGGTTCGATCCTCAAAATATGGCGCAAACAAGGTTTTGAGAACTTCTATACTATCTCTCCTTTTCTGATCAGCACGTAACCCCATCTCCACTTTTTTTCTCTTCTTCCGTGCGGCTGTTTTGGTGTGCCTATACTGTTCACTGGTTACGTGGATCAGATACTAAAACACATACGTAACATATAATAAAGAATATTTAAAGATAAAAAAATACACTACATGGACAAGACCAGCTACTTCCAGAGAGAGAGAGAGAGAGAGAGAGAGAGAGAGAGAGAGAGAGAGAGAGAGAGAGAGAGAGAGAGAGAGAGATTATGAATGAGTAGGAAATGCCAAAAGAACTTTTTAATAACATCTAATGTGTGACGCTGTTCTCTTGGTACGGTGGGAAGCAGCACAGGAAGAGATGCCCCAGACAGGCTTTGCGGGGCTTCGTGGCTGTTCTAGGCTAGGAGAAGGCTGTGTTGTTTTACTCTTCCTTCACTGAGGGGACATAAGTTGACTACAATGACGAAGTTACGAAGCAAAAGAACAGAGGAAAGAGACGAATTCGTAGCTATGTTGTTTTATTCTTCCTTTAATGAGGGGATGTGAAGAGACCACACAGACGGAGAAGAAACGAAACACAAGAAAGGGTGGGTATTATTTCGAGACCGTGACTATTTACGTATTTCCTTGTAAAACTATGATATTTTTTTTTTTTAATCGTGGCAATGAACGAATTAGCAATGAAATTAATGAAGTGAATTAATCTAAACCAAATCTAAGCTAACCTAATTTGGCCCTCGAATGGGAGCGCTATTGTTATCTCAGTATTATCAGATAGGAGGAAGGAGACAAAACAAGAAATAAATAAGATGAAAATAAGGAAAAGGAAAGAAGAAAGACGATATGAAGAAATGACCAGTACCCAACGTAGTTTTGAAACACGAGGTGAGAAGGGAAAAGAGACCCAAACACGGACGCAGGTCACCACAGCAGGAAAAAAAAAAAAAAAGGTTACAATTACAAACAGAGGATGCCATGGACGAAGGAATCAAAGCGCGCTAATTTTCAGAAATCAAAGTTTTACGTGAATTACTAGAAGCGTAGTTCATTGATATACCACTGTAATAGTCATGATGTACTGTACCAGTTAAATACAACAATAACAACAACAACAACAACAACAACAATATTTAATAATAATAATAATAATAATAATAATAATAATAATAATAATAATAATAATAATAACATTAATAATAACAATAGTAGTAGTAGTAGTAGTAGTAGTAGTAGCAGTAGTAGTGATAATAGATAATGATAATAATGCAACGAAGATAACAGAGATAAAGCATTAATTCACCACTTCCACACCAACACTTCATGAGTAGTGTGTGTTTTCTCTACACGCACCATCACGCGTGAAAAGACGCATCCCCGAGGCTCTCACAGCCCCTCTTTGTGGTCTTGCTTGCAGAGTATCGAGAATGATCACACAGAGGTTGAAATATGGACGAAGAAACACTGATAAACACTAACACACAAACACTGTTACGCAGCTGCACGCAGATGCCGATGGATACGGAGGGAATAATAAGAGTGCATGATATAGCATCACAACTTCTCCAACTCCTTGTATGATGAATACAACAGCAACAGCAACACCTCAACCTCCACTACTATCACCAATAATAACAATAACAGATTTGACAAAAAAAAGTAAATAAATGAATATGTAAATAAATAAAACGAAGAAATAAAGATAGGAATTATAGCCGAGAGGAAGCTGTTACTGGCGAAAATGAATCACCACTTAATTAAGAAAAGAAAAAAGAAAAAGAGAAGTTATCTTCACATAGTAAATTAACAGAATATTTGTAACCTCAGCATTAGCATACAAGTGACAACAAAGTTTTCATGATGTTTTCACCTTTACATTAATACTCACTGGATGAGTATTTACGGTGAAGTTAAAAAGCAGTTATTGCATCATTACCTCTCTCTCTCTCTCTCTCTCTCTCTCTCTCTCTCTCTCTCTCTCTCTCTCTCTCTCTCTCTCTCTCTCTCTCTCTCTCTCTCTCTCTCTCTCTCTCTCTCATTTCGTCAGGGGCTAATACGAGTAAACCTAGCAATGTGGGTGAACAGTAATATCTCTCTCTCTCTCTCTCTCTCTCTCTCTCTCTCTCTCTCTCTCTCTCCATATAAGTATGTGTGTGTGTGTGTGTGTGTGTGTGTGTGTGTGTGTGTGTGTGTGTGTGTGTGTGTAAATAAAAAGCTGTATAAATATTCAGTATGGTAATGATCTGCGGGTGTATCTGACTGTTGACCTTTTTGTTGGCCTCACTTTCACCACCGCCACAACCACCGCCACTCTTGTTGGCCTCATCCGGCAATGAAAGAGTGCATACCCTTATGTAGCAGTGAGGAGGCTCCTTTTGCTCCTTTCTGAGCATGGATAGCTTTTTCTTTTCCGGCCTTTTTTTTTTTGTATTAATTTTATGTTTACATGTATGAAGCTATTAACTGTTAACTTTGATATTTTTTTTTTATCACGTTCTGATGTCGTATGGGGGGAGAACATTTCGTCAGGAGGCGCTAATACGAGTAAACCTAGCAATGTGGGTGAACACTAGTCTCTCTCTCTCTCTCTCTCTCTCTCTCTCTCTCTCTCTCTCTCTCTCTCTCTCTCTCCACACACACACACACACACACACACACACACCACATGCACACACACACGTATGAGAAAAAGTGGCGGTGTCTTGATGGGGGAAGACCGAGCGTGCTGGGGAGAGACGTTATCCTCTCCTTCCTCCGGCTCCCACCTGCTTCCTCAGCCGTCGCGACGCCTGGCTCCATCATTTGGACACCACCACGACAAAACTCATGATCCATCGCTGAATTCTTCACCGTTTCTTGCGTATTGCAACCTATTCCGTAGTTTTAACTATGATAATTGTAACACCTGACGAGAAGAGGTGAAAGATAAGTAAGCGGGTGCATCCCTCCTCCCCTAACCCCGCCTTGGCGTGGCAGCGGCAGGACAGGTGTCAGGTGTTTGGTGGCGCGTCGCCACATCCGGCGGCTTCCTCTCTTAGGACGTCCGTGGCCGCTCCATTGTTCGACGCACGATGTGTTTATGTCACGGTTCTCAGCTCTTCGCTGTCCAAGGCACGCTGTGTGTCGAGGCGCGTTGGCTTTGCTATACGCCAGATCGACTGTGCTTCTTGAACAATGCTACCTTTTATTATCAAGGGGATTCTATTTTTTTCTTTTTTTTCTTTTCTGCCGAGTGTGTCAGCGACAGTTAGGAAGAAAAGAAAATAATAGACAAAAGTGTCGTTGCATGCGCGTGTTTAATGTTTTCAACTTCTGATTATTTTCTTCCCTTTTATTATCCTCCTCCTTCTTATCATAGCCGTCCACTTTCCGGATCCACCAGCACCCTACAAGTCTTCATCACCGTTATATTCCTGACCGGATCACTCATTACCACTAGCCTTATCACTCCAGCTACCAGCCTTCCTCTTCGTGAGCATATTTCCTCATCTGATTCGCTTACACACACGAGTACCACCACCACCAGTGCCACCAGCATCACAACGTTCATCTCTACCGCTCTTGACTAACACCGCCACCACTTCCTCCTCACCACTGCCTCCTTCATTGGTACTGCTTTCATCTATCAGCAAAAATTTATTGTCTTTCATTCATTATTTGGGGCAGTTTTTATTGGCATCGCTATCATCAATATGAATAACAACAGTAATAGTCATAGTAACGGTGGTATTCTTCTTCTTTTTCTTCTTCTGCAGCTGCTCCCATGTTCATATGGGGTCGCTGTTTCTCACTAGTCCTCTCCACAAGGCTCTGTCCCCAACCTCCTCTCCACTCAATCCTCTCTCCCTCAGGTCCTCTCCAATGCGATCCTTCCACCTTTTCTTTGGTCTGCCACGTCGTCTTCTTCCCTCCACTTCCATATCCAATATCCTTCTGCCGACATACCCTTCTTCTTGCCTTTTGATATGACCGAACCATCGCATTCTCCTTTCTTGTACTTTCTTTGTCACCTCCGTTACTTTGGCTGTTCCTCTCATAAAATTGTTTCTCACTTTATCCCTCCTTGTCACCCCAAGCATCCACCTTAACAATCTCATCTCAGCAACCTCCAACTTATTCTCCTGTGCTTTCTTTATTGGCCACGTCTCCGCATCATATAACAATGCGGGTCTAACCACCGATTTGAACACTTTCCCCTTTATTCTGGCACTAATTTTTCGGTCACAGAGCACTCCAGTTGTTCTTTTCCAATTCTTCCAACCCGATTGGATACGCTGAATGATCTCTCCATCCAGGCTGCCGTCCGCTGATATATGAGAGCCCAAGTATCCGAACTCCTTGACACCCTTTAACTTCATATCTTGCATCCATACTTCGCTCTCCTGTCGACCATTAAAATTCTGATATTCCATCTTCTCTCTGCTAATTCTCAAACCTCTCCCTTCCAATGCTCCTCGCCATCTCTCCAACTTTCTCTCTACCCCATCTCTACTTTCATCCACCAAGACGATGTCATCCGCGAACAACATGGTCCACGGTGCCTCCTCCTTTATATTTTGAACACTATCATCCATGAGTAGGTTGAACAGATATGGGCTCAGAGAAGATCCCTGGTGCAGACCCACTCTCACACAGAACTCCTCTGTTGTTCCCACACTGCTCCTTACCCTCGTCCTTGAGCCTTCGTACATGTCCTGGATCACTCTCACATACTTCTCTGATGCTCCTTTCCTTCTCACACTAGCCCAAACTTCCTGGCGTGGTACTCTATCATAAGCTTTTTCCAAATCAATAAAAATGAGGTGCAACTCTCTTTGCTTCTCCCCATACCTCTCCAGTAGTTGTCTTAGCGCAAAGATTGCATCGGTAGTACTCCCAGGCATAAATCCAGATTGTTCGTCTCCCACCTGTGTTTCTCCCCTTACTCTTCTCTCAATTATCCTTTCGTACAGTTTCATTGTATGTGACATTAATTCAATTCCTCTGTAATTTTTACAGTCCTGTATGTCTCCTTTCTCCTTGTATATTGGGACAATATCGCTGCATCTCCATGCATTTGGGATTTTCTCCTTCTCATAGATCTTATTTGCCAACCAACACAGCCACTGAAGTCCTTCCTCTTCTAAACTCTTCCACATCGTTCATCCTCCTCAATGCTTGTTTGACTTCCTCCCTTGAAATTGCTGTTGTTCTATCATTTGATTCCCCATCCTCCAACACTCCTCTTGGGTTTTCCTCATTCAAAAGTGCCTTGAAATATTCTTTTCATCACTCTCTTATTTCATTGTCATCAATTAGAACTCTTCCTTCCTTATTTTTAACCTGCTTGATATGCGTAAAATCCTTTGTTGACTTCTCTCTCTGTCTTGCTAGTGTAAATATCTTCTTCTCACCTTCCCTGGCTTCCAGTCTATCGTACATGTCTTCCCTTGCTCTAGCTTTCGCTTGTGCTACTGACCTCTTCGCTTCTTTATTTGCTTCTCGGTAGGCTCTTTCTGGTATTATTATTATTATTATTATTATTATTATTATTATTATTATTATTATTAATATTATTATTATTATTATCAGTAGTAGTAGTAGTAGTGGTAGTAGTAGTAGTAGTAGTAGTAGTGGTAATAGTAGTAGTAGTAGTAGTCGTAGTTGTTGTTGTTGTTATTGTTGTAGTAGTAGTAGTAGTAGTAGTAGTAGTAGTAGTAGTAGTAGTAGTAGTAGTAGTAGTAATAATAATAATAATAATAATAATGATAATAATAATAATAATAATAATAATAATAATAATAATAATAATAATAATAATAATAATAATAATAATAACTATAATAATAGTAACAATAATAATAATAATAATAATAATAATAATAAAAAAATAATAATAATAATAATAACTATAATAATAGTAATAATAATAATAATAATAATAATAATAATAATAATAATAATAATAATAATAATAATAATAATAATAATAATGATAATAATAAATAATAATAATAATATTAACAATGACAAGAATAAGACTACGAATAATTATAATGATGATAATGATAATAATAATAATAATAATAATAATAATAATAATAATAATAATAATAATAATAATAATAATAATAATAATAATAATGATAATAATAATATTAATACTGATAATAATAATAATAATAACACAAGAAATAACGGGTTCAAGCTTGAAAAATTTAGGTTTAGGAAGGAGATAGGAAAAAATTGGTTCTCAAATAGAGTGGTAGATGAGTGGAACGGACTCAGTAATCATGTAGTTAGTGCTAGGACACTAGAGAGCTTTAAGAAAAGATTAGACAAGTTTATGGATGGGGATAGCAGATGGAAATAGGTAGGTGTGTTTCATACAGGGACTGCCACGTGTAAGCCTGGTCGCTTCTTGCAGCTTCCCTTATTTCTTATGTTCTTATGTTCTTAATAATAATAATAATAATAATAATAATAATAATAATAATAATAATAACAATAATAATAACACCCCCCCCCCCCGCTGCTAACTCTGTACAAGGGCCTTATCCGTCCATGTATGGAGTATGCTTCACATGTCTGGGGGCGGGGTTCCACTCTTCTAGACAGGGTGGAATCAAAACCTTTTCGTCTCATCTACTCCTCTCCTCTAACTGACTGTCTTCAGCCTCTCTCTCACCGCCGTAATGTTGCATCTCTAGCTGCCTTCTACCGCTATTTTCATGCTAACTGCTCTTCTGATCTTGCTAACTGCATGCCTCCCTCCTCCCGCGGCCTCGCTGCACAAGACTTTCTTCTTTCTCTCACCCCTATTCTGTCCACCTCTCTTACGCAAGAGTTAACCAGTATTCTCAATCATTCATCCCTTTCTCTGGTAAACTCTGGAACTCCCTGCCTGCTTCTCTATTTCCACCTACCTATGACTTGAATTCTTTCAAGAGGGAGGTTTCAAGACACTTATCCTTCAATTTTTGACTACCGTTTTGGACCCTTTTTATGGGACTGGCACTTCAGTGGGCATTTTTTTTTTTTTTATCGGATTTTTGTTGCCCTTGGTCAGTGTCCCTCCTACATAAAACAACAACAACAACAACAACGACAATAACAACAACAACAACAATAACAACAACAACAACAACAACAAAAACAAACAACAACGACAACAACAACAACAGCAACAAGTGTAATGGAGGGGCAAGGATGTCTACAGCAGAGGCCCCTTCCCTACAAAACTGTCTAGCTTTAATCTGGCTAAGAGGCTGACTCAACAGGATGGCCCGATTGCTTCTTGCTCCCCCAGGACCAGCGTGACCCAGTTCTTTGTCTCAGCGGAATCATTAGCATTCATATTTCCCCTTCAACCCAACAGAGGTGTAGAATGATTGCATTTTAAGGTGTATCGTTGTCTTACTTCGCCTCCTATCCTTAAACGCTTTGTTCTCTTATAAGGAATATTTTTCAAAGATTAAAGGAATAACCAGTTAGGTTCTCATAGGTATATGTTTAACACATGATGCAGAATATTTGTAACACTATCAGAAGAATCTTGAAAAATCATCCTTGAAAATCCTCTTAAGAGTAATTGTGATGATCAGCTAGGTTCTCATAGATGTATTTGCGACAAATGATGCAGAATTTTTGTTAATTAAATCATCACTTGAATTATGAAAAAAAAAAAAAAATCCTTGAAGACCCTACTGACATCCACAAGACTCTAATGGATGTCAGTAGGGTCTTTAAGACTCTAGTGGCTAGAGCTTGTTAAAAAAAAAAAAGTAAACGTGGTGAGGTGCAGAAACGTTTGAAAAAAGGATGTTTATAACGATAGATGCTGGGAAAGAAGAGTCTTTTCGTAGCACACACACAAACGCTCCAAAAAGGTGACGAATTCAAACTACACCAGTCTTAGCTCACATATAGAATAATATATATACACATTTTCTTATTACAATTATAACAATGAAAGTTTTTTTTTAATAAAGTTTAATCAGTATATACGTATTGCTAGTCTCACTGCAAATGAAAGAATTTGTATACTTACGATATAATGTTACTGATTTCCGGTGGTCCCAGCCGACCCTCAGCCATGCAAGCTGCCAACATCCTTATCTAGCACAGTTTCCTCCCTCGCTCATGATGTACATAAACAATGACATGCTGTGAAAGTGTACTTCATGTTTGAATTTTAATATTATTTACGTTATCACACAAACATCAGAGTGGCGGATGAATGGAATATTCAGTAATCAGTGCAAAGTCAATAGGGAGTTAAAAAAAAAAAGACTAAACAAATGTATGAATGATGATGATGATGATGATATATGAATTATATTTGCACATAATTATTTTGCATCATAGTTATTTGAAATAAAATACTTAAGTTATCCCCTAATATCAGTTTTTTATGAGTTGACCTCACAGAAAATGTTTCTGATCGACTTTAACTTGGTATGCAGTCTTATTTTCTTAAGCTTGTGCTTGGCAAAAATATTCAGTAAATGTCGCCACATCCCGTTAGAGATATTGCTGGAGGTGCTAAGGGTGGCACGCTTGAGCAGCTGAGACGAGGAGACAGGCAGGCAGGAGCGGGACTCACAGGTCTACAAAAAAAAAAAAAGTTTCTTTAGCTATTTTCAGAAATGAAAACTCTAACGTGAAAATAAAAACAGAAAAAAAAATAACTATTTTGGCAGTAAAGATGTGTTAAGTCTCAGGTAAAGAAGTCTCTCTCTCTCTCTCTCTCTCTCTCTCTCTCTCTCTCTCTCTCTCTCTCTCTCTCTCTCTCTTAATAAATAACATATAGGGTGTTCCAAAAGTATATATCACATTACGACACGTTACATCTTAATAACTATGGAGGATATCAAAACATAAATTTTATTCCCCGAAAGCTAATATTTTCAAGTTTCTGTACTAAGAAACAGCTCAAAAGTGCAAGAAAATATTTTTTACTATATATATATATATATATATATATATATATATATATATATATATATATATATATATATATATATATATATATATATATATATATATATATATATGATTTATTTTAATTTTATTTTTTTTATTTCTTTATTTATTTTATCTATTTATTTATTTATTTTATTTTTTACAGATGTTCAGTGTACGCGGCGCGGGTTACACGACATATCCAAACAATATTCCATTTCTTGCCAAACGTGATCTAGCATAGCGTTGTCGATGGTTGCCAAAATTAACAGAAGAAAATTTGACGGTTTTATCTTTTAAATGGTACCAGTTTCATGTTGCTACATTTGCATCATATTCTTTTCTTTGCAAAATTGCTGCAGCAATTTTGCCTTTGTTAGATGTTGTAATTCCACATTCACCAAAAAGGAACAACAAAACTAATGTGTTAGTTTGCTGGAAATTTTAGTCTCTCCAGCGTGCCTTACTTTGTCATTAATCAGTAATGTTTGTAAAATGCCATTTTGTAGCAGGGGCGTGAAACGGCTCAATGTTGTCAGTACCACTTTAGGGGAACGCACTCTGCCGGGCCCACTGTAATGCCAAGGGACGGTTGCTCAGTGATGCAGTCATACCTGCTGTAGGTAAGATATCTCTTCATTTACTAATAAATAAAACAACGTATCTTATGCCTTCTGTCAAATGAAAAAAAATAAATAACAGGAATGTTATTTTATATAGCAGTGGAACATTTGTGAATCTGAATTATCCTATTATAATTTTCTTATTAATTTTTGTAAAGGTTGTTTATCTATAGATGACTAAGAAACAGGACACTCACATTTATCTGGATAAATCAAATGCTGTACAGTTTTCTGTCTACCTATATTTATATCTGTCTATCTATCTGTCTATCCATCTATCTATCTATCTATTTATCTATTCATGTGTGTGTGTAATATATATATATATATATATATATATATATATATATATATATATATATATATATATATATATATATATATATATATATATATATATATATATATATATATATATATGGGAATCCAACTAGGATATATGGGATATATGGGAATCCAACTAGGGTTGGATTCCCATAATCCTGGCTCAGTGAAAATACTACCAGCGTGCCCTTTGCCCATTCAACACCATGCACTCGTCTGCTGAGTGAGTGTCCGTGCAGTGATAATAACACCACTGGGAGTGGGTAGGGGAACTGTTAAGAGAGATCGAGGTGGATTGGGCTCGTGAGCCGACATCTGACGAGGAGTCTGAGGGCATGTACGACATTCACGGAAATGGCGACTAGTCCTATCATAACTGGAGTATGAAGGAGAACAAGATGCGGTAGAGGCAGGAATAGGAGGAGGAGGAGGAGGGGGTGGAGAGAAGTGGGTAGGAAAAGGCTGAGGGGGAGGAGAATTTTGAACAGCAGAGGAAACCTGAGGATGATATGGCTCAGACACCGACGAGGAGGCAGCATTACGCAATTTCGCCTCAACCGTCACCTTAAAATCATGTATGGAAGTGTCAGGAGGAAAAAAGGAATGTCAGCAGTAGGTTGAGCAGCAGTGTGAGAAGTTTAGTATACAGGAGATAGGAAAAGGGATTGAGGACAGTGGCCTTAGACATAGTGGAATCCTCAAAAAGTCAAGTGGAATGATCCAAGGAATGACTTAATTCAGTTCGAAAGCGGCCTGCTAGGCCAGCGGTAACGTGAGGGGCCAAGAAATGGGAATGAGAGCGCATGAGGTCAGGCAGGTGAGAAACAGAGACCAGACATGGATCGTTGGCTGCATAAGCAAATTCCTGAATGAGATGGTTGGAGAAAGAAGATGTGTCATTGCAGGAGGAATAAAAATTATCCTCAAGGCAAGCGCCATCAGGGGTTAGTGTGTCGCATGACATGCGAGGAAAGAGAGGAAAAAAGGCGAAAGAACATCAGAAATGTGACGAAGGAATGTGAACACAGAGTAATCAGAATCGTCACCAGTCCAGAAGAGCACAGAATCTGCTGAGAGAAAGGAAGAAGCTACGGAAAGGAGAAGAGGAGTTTTTGAGCTGTTTTCGACGTAAGACATATTGCAGGTGAAGGAAGAGGGTGGGCAAAAACAAAAAGAGTCTACCTGAACGAGTGTGAGGGGGTGAAGTGCGCTGGAACAAGTGACACACACAACAAAAGGGGCTAACGCCACAGGAGGAAGAGGAAAGAGATAAATGCAACACGCAAAATAATGAGGAAGAAGGAAGCAAAAAAAAAAAAAAAATGTAGTGTTGTGGAACTAATACGTGTTTGTGTACTTTACCGTTGACGAGATGAAACCGAAGATGGGGCCAGGATGGAATGATGGAAGCCAGGGAAAGAGAAGTCATGGTGTAGGCGACGACGAAGGTTAGGCAAGCAGAGGCAGGAGTAAGGGTGAGCAGTAGGTGTGTAGAGCCACAAAAAAAGGTGGGCGATGGAGATGTTAGGGCCCTTCTCACGAGAAGGCACCGCAGGACAGGAGGAACGCCCCAGGAGATGTGGGGAGCGTTGTGGAAAGTAGTGGCCCCTTGGGAAGATGTAGGAGCAGCAACATGAAGTATACAGGACTCAGGAGTGTTGCAAGGAAGAGAGGGACGCCCCAGGAACAGCAGGAGAGAGGCGTCGTGACAAGGCGAGAACGAGGCGTGAGAAGCGACGACGATGGACATATGGAAAGGCACACTGACGAGGATCAGGCAGGAGTGTGGCATCGTAGTGAGGCAGGAGCGAGGTGCAGGAACAAGACTCAAGGTGAGCAGGCCTGGTGCGATGAGAAGCAGTGGTTAGTAGGAGTGATGTGAGGCGGCATGAACACAAACAATGCCGAAGGAGGCACCGCAGGAAGAAGTAGAGATTCAGGGCCTTGCTACATCAAGAGGAGTGTAGGGTTGAAACACCAGCTTCTTCAGGAGGCATGTAGGGTTGGGTTGGAATCCTTAGTGTGATGTGTTGAGAGTCATTTGTAGTGTTAGGGGCGATGGAATCACATCTCATAGTTTCTTTGTTTATTGACGAAGTAGATGATACAGAGTGTCCTTGCTTCAGGGTCTAACCCTGAAATGTACGTGAACATATGAAACACATAATGTAAAAGATCATTTTGTTTATAGCATAAAGACAGACCATAGGAAAGATATTCCCTAGAGCTTTTGACACCTGATGTGACCCCCTTCCCCCATCTTCTCTCTCTCTCTCTCTCTCTCTCTCTCTCTCTCTCTCTCTCTCTCTCTCTCTCTCTCTCTCTCTCTCTCTCTCTCTCTCTTTCTCTCTCTCTCTCTCTTTCCTCCATACATTTTTGTGTGTGTGTTGTAATTTGTTCTTTTCCAAAATAATCCACTATATACGAGTATATATATGTATATATATATATATATATATATATATATATATATATATATATATATATATATATATATATATATATATATATATATATATATATATATATATATATATATATATATATATATATATATATATATATATATATATTGTTACAACCACAATTTCCTGCCCCTTCACAGAGCTGTCGAACCTGGCCTAGCTTCCTCCTAGTCACTTCATACATGAATGGGTACAGTGCTTAATATGGGTTACAAGGTCCACTTTTGACTCATGCACCCTTCTTAATAACGATCGAAATGCCAGGTCACACAAACTGAGGTCGCCAATCTGTGTTACCCAGCTACAAACAAGGGAACTACTCTAACAACAGTTCACTCCCCACAGCTGTGAAAGGTTTAAGAACCACATCTAAGAAGAAACAGTTATAACATGCAATAACACATATATGGTTGAGGTAAAAAAAAAAAAAAAAAAAAAAGCTCCACTGGAGAGTCGTCCTCAGTAACAAATCCTCCCACTTTCCAACAGCATGTTATAGCCTCAAGCAAGTAGTGTTGTTTGCTACTTCCCAGGCCTTGTCAGGACCTGAGGAGGGAGTAAAGTTCACTACACAGCTAATTAATTAAGTCCTCTTTGGCTGATCAGCATCAGCCAACAGTAGCATTTAACACAAAACAGACTCAGTAACAAGAAACACAACTACAAACGAGTGCCCATGAACACACAGGAGGGTTATTCACCACTCTCTGTACAAGAGTTCGGCCTGCACACACACATGTAGCCAAAGAGTCACTTTCCTCGATATAGAGTATGTTATACACAACTACCCTCTCTGGCAGGCTACTGAGGAGACTCTCATACTTATGTAGGTAGACTGTGGCATACAGCCAGTAATGACTCACTTATCCCTTTAAGGCAAATGACCCGACTAACTATTATCTCTTCTCAGTCTCCATCAGATATTAGTGACCGTCTCAATGTCTGCTTTTTCTAAGCACTGGGTAGTTACTGACTGTGGGAAAGCATGCCAAACATTCTCCCACTCTGCTGCAAAAGGGGTAGGTGTTCAAGAGATGGGGGATGGAGTGGTGACATACATACACTTATAATAATAATAATAATAATAATAATAATAATAATAATAATAATAATAATAATAATGATATCAGGTTTATTTATCAAGAGGCAGCAGACAATACAGTGATAGTCGCTGAAGGGGTCTTGATTTACATGGTATACATATTTACATATATATATGGTATATATATTTACATGGCAGCAGCTTCACCGCTTTTACAGTGTGGACATGATTGAACTGCATACGATATACTTTTTTGGCAGAAGTTGCACCATTTACATAGCTTCACCACTTTCATAGTGTGGACATGATTGAACTGCATACAATATACATCTTTGGCAGGAGCTTCGCCACAGAATAACAAACAAACAAACACCTACTAGGGGATCGAACATGGGACCTTCCGCCTCCCAGTCAGGAGCGCTACCCGTTACGCCACGTGCTGTGTTACACAACTAAAACACTGTGCTTCTGAAAATTCTAATGATCACACGAGGAAATTTAGATGAATACTAATTACTTCATTGTCAAGAGCAACTCTTCTACTAAATACTGGGTGAGACTCAGATTAAATCGATAAGGAGAAGTAAGGAAATTTACGTGGGGAATAAGAGTGGCTGTGAGAATAAATATTATACCAGCAGCTTCAAGGCTGGGTAGTTAGGTATCCAGGACACGTCCAAGCATCATCCCCAACCTGTCTCTCTCTCTCTCTCTCTCTCTCTCTCTCTCTCTCTCTCTCTCTCTCTCTCTCTCTCTCTCTCCTCTTCCTTCATTCTTCTTCACTCATTCGTTCTTATGTCTTTCTTCATTTTATATTGCATTTTTTTGCTACACAAAACAATATATATATATATATATATATATATATATATATATATATATATATATATATATATATATATATATATATATATATATATATATATATATATATATATATATATATATATATATATATATATATATATATATATATATATATATATATATATATATATATATATATATATATATATATATATATATATATATATATATATATATATATATATATATATATATATATATATATATATATATATATATATATATATATATATATATATATATATATATATATATATATATATAGCTGTCAAAATGCAACAAGTGGATAGGAACTAGACCCGTTTCATTGACTCGTTAGTTTATTCAGTTACGGTCAAACCTGACAAGAACGATTTAGGGGTCGTAAATACATATATTGGTCAATACACACATTATAATTATAGCAACAATTACATTCCTTACGGTTCACAACGTATATAGTGTCTCAACATCAAAACCTATAGAACAATGTTGTGTCTTCAACTTACGTATTCGGGGTCTATTGAACAATCCTGGGTACTTTGCCGTCCGTTTTCCACACCACTCTACCAGTGACGAGAGTACATGTTTTCTCCTCACAACAGCAGGCTTTCCTCTGCCTCTTGGCCTAACCAGAGGGATAAAGCGTCCCTCTACTCTGCCAGGTCATAGGGACACAGGTCAACCTCGGAGGCCCCTTGAGTCAGCACAATTATTCATCTCCCCTATGTCTTATCTCCCTGTTAATACTGTCTCGACACCTTTGGATGTAAACATTGGGCCTCAGTACCATCCTACACCATCACCTCGCTCTACTTCCCATCTTCACTACTACAATTAACTATTTCCTTCCTTTATATGTTATGACGCCTTCTGTGATTACGCCTTCTGGCGGTAACACCCCCTGTTGGGCGTTCACGCCCAAATCTTACACGAACACGTGACTAATTCAATTACTGAAGAATAATGACAATATCATCAAGCTATTGGGCTGAAGTAATCTTTATATTCTATATTACAACTGTATATGTATATTAGGCCTACATTAGGTCTCACCAAGTATTGACTTACTTTTTGCTCAGGCCTTCCAAGAAACAGTTTGTTTACTGGTCACACAAACACCTTGCGTGCAGTTCTTACTTTAACTTGATGTACAAGACCATCCTCTCCAGGCTCTGTTTGCATCACTCTGCTGAGCTTCCACTGGTTGCGGTGAAGCACTTCATTTATTATAATAGCCAAGTCTCCTTTCTTGAAGTTTCTCAGGCTTGTGTAACCATCGCGAATGTTGTTGGGTAGAGCCATCTATGCCGCATACCTTATACGGCGACTTGCATTCCTTGACAGTGTGATTGCGACCTAGACATGTATAACAGACTTGTGCCCCTTTTAACCGCTGTCCAGCGTTCTGCTATATTCATGTCGTGGAACTCCTGGCAGGCGTACAGTGGGTGTGCATTTTTACAAAAGACACATGGATTCCATCCTTTATTCCTTGTGTCTTTACTTCCATGTGACTCCCTTTCAGCTGTTGCAAGCCCATTGGCTCTTCTCTTCCAGGGTGTCTCATTTTCTCTATTAGTATCAGAGGCTTGCTTGTCAGTAACCTTTACGTGTTTTCTCCCTCCTTCACTGCTCAACTTGACTGCACTCTGCATTTTTATTAATCTTCATTTCATAATCATTCAGTAGATTTAGAAGCCATGTAATGCTGGGCCTCGATCTTTTGTTCCGCTCTCTTATGTACTTATGGAACTCATCATCATAAAAACTCAAGGAGCTTCCTAGTGAAGTGATCTGATATCATTAACATGTTCCCATAATTGTCAAAGTCTGATAGACTTCCAGCATTTTCCAGGTCAGTGGTACAGTTCCATAATTGTTGTACAAGTTTCTGTATCATCCGGACATTGTTATCTTTTATTTGGGGTCCCTTCAGAATCTCCCTCACTGCTTTATCAGTATGCTCCTCACTGTTTCTTAGTCTGTGTGTCAGCATGTTCATGGCTTCCTAATAGCCTTCCTCGGGACCCATGTTGACATAATCCATCAAGGAATCTTTCAGTGAGCCTGCACTTATTACCATGTTTAGTTTAGTTGAGGGATCCACTGCGACTTTATTCACATACTGGTGAAATTGCTTCATGAACAAACTAAATTCTCTCTTTGATTCACCCGTAAATGTGGGTAAGGGTAGTTTGGGTCTTTTAATGGTAGTTATCATTTTTTGCAAGCTCTTCGTCCACATGTTTGCGAGCTCACCAGACGTCAGTGTCTTATGCACAGAATTGGATGTCCCTGGCGATTTTGCCCTCATATCATTCGTGGGAGGTTTGGGTGAGTCTTCCTCCCCCTGGTGAAGGCATGTCGTGTGTTCGTGTGATGTCATGTATCGCAGATGACCTAAGCATTTTGCAGGTCGCTCTCTGCTGGCGTCTCAGTCATCTACATTTGTATTCATGGCGTCACTATCTGACCCTGATTCCTTTGTTATATGTAAGTTGTCAACAGCAAGTGATATGTAACGAGTGTTCTGTTTGTGTACCACTCGTGCATCAAGACTGAGGGCATCTTACTATATAACACGTGTGCTATTCAGGGTGTTTTAATAGTGTTTTATTGTGCAACATGTGCACCAGCATTCAGGGTGTTTTAACTGTGCAATATATGCACCACCATTCAGGATGTTTTATTGTGCAACATATGCACCAGCATTCATAGTGTTTTATTGTGCAACATATGCACCAGCATTCAGGGTATTTTATTGTGCAATATGTGCACCAGCATTCAGGCTGTTTTATTGTGAAACATATGCACCAGCATTCAGGCTGTTTTATTGTGCAACATATGCACCAGCATTCATGGTGTTTTATTGTGCAACATATGCACCAGCATTCAGGCTGTTTTATTGTGAAACATATGCACCAGCATTCATGGTGTTTTATTGTGCAACATATGCACCAGCATTCAGGCTGTTTTATTGTGCAACATATGCACCAGCATTCAGGCTGTTTTATTGTGCAATATGTGCACCAGCATTCAAGCTGTTTTATTGGGCAATATATGCACCAGCATTCTGAATGTTTTATTGTGCAATATGTGCACCAGCATTCAGGCTGTTTTATTGTTCAATATATGCACCAGCATTCAGGCTGTTTTATTGTGCAATATGTGCACCAGCATTCAGGCTGTTTTATTGTGCAATATGTGCACAAGCATTCAGGCTGTTTTATTGTACAATATATGCACCCTATAGGGTGCATATATATATATATATATATACCCCCTATAGGGGTATATATATATATATATATATATATATATATATATATATATATATATATATATATATATATATATATATATATATATATATATATATATATATATATATATATATATATATATATATATATATATATATATATATATATATATATATATATATATATATATATATATATATATATATATATATATATATATATATATATATATATATATATATATATATATATATATATAACCCCTATAGGGGGTAAGAGTTGTGTGGTGTCGGCGAGGGAGTAGTGGTAGAGTCTCTCTCGACTCGCCTGCGGTGTAACAGGGAGAACAATCGCGGCCCGTGCCATCACATGAAGTCAGCACACAGAACACAAACATTCTTACAAACACATAATACACAGTATAACATCAATAAGTAAAATAGCAAGGTGGACAGCCCACCATCTTTAATCTTATACTTCTTTCATTATTTCTCACTATCCTCTTATACTCATATTATTCTTCCTTCACCCATCTTTTCTATAAATATAGATAGATAGATAGAATAAACAGAGAATACCCAGGCTAAATTTCCTTTGCCAGAGCTACACAGTTATGACACTGGAGATGTTATCCTTCAAGGACTAAACACTGCTATGACCAAGTCGTAGTTGGGAGCCTAAACTTCTCGCTTGAGCAACTTACGGGCGGCCAAGTAGCACCTCACCTTCGCTACAAGCATTCAGGCTGTTTTATTGTGCAACATATGCACCAGCATTCAGGGTGTTTTATTGTAAAACATATGCACCAGCATTCAGGCTGTTTTATTGTGCAACATACGCACCAGCATTCAGGCTGTTTTATTGTGCAATATGTGGGCCAGCATTCAGGGTGTTTTATTTATTTATTTATTTTTATTTATTTTTATTTATTTATTTATTTATTTATTTATCTATTTATTTATTTATTTCTATTAGGTTTTAAATGTTGATTAATCAACTCGCCAATCAAATAGCCTCATCAACTCATCAACTCTGTTTTACACGGTCAAGCATGTTGGCCAACACGCTCATCAAACCTCCAACACAACATGTTTGAAGAGTGTTTACACGTTCAAACCAAACTGACAGACAACCTCAGTCGGTGCCAAAAGGAGAAGGAGCAACATGTCACTTACCCAAGACGAGGTGAGGGCAGTCGTGATAGTGATTGCCCTCAACGAAAAGAAAAGGAAGCGTTCAAAGTGGACAAAGGACTGCTTGCTGAAAAGGGACCAAATTTCACATACCAATTTAATGAAAGAGCTGAAATTAGACCCAGATGAATGGCGCAATTATATGCGCATGGATGAATCAACATATTTAGAACTTTTGAATATGGTCACTCCATTCATTACATGTAAAGACTTCTCTCTCTCTCTCTCTCTCTCTCTCTCTCTCTCTCTCTCTCTCTCTCTCTCTCTCTCTCTCTCATAGCATTGTATCTTTTATCTGTTTCAGTTTCCGGCAACAGAAAAGGAGTGTAAGACTGTTGGAGAACAGTTCGAGTTTAGATGGAATTTTCCCCACTGTCTCGGTGCTGTTGATGGAAAGCATGTATGGATAACGCTGCCATCAGAATCAGGGTCTTATTATTGGAATTACAAAGGATATAACAGTCTTGTGTTAATGGCAGTTGTAAATGCGAACTACGAATTCATTATGGCAGACATTGGAACTAATGGTCGCCTGTCAGATGGAGGAGTCATTGATAATACAGAATTTAGTAAGCGACTCAAAGATGAAAAGCTCTGCATCCCACATGAGTCAGTAACAGCTACTTCAAATTGTGTTTTGCCATATGTATTCATGGGAGATGAGGCATTTGCATTAAGGACAGATTCCTTGAAACCTTATTCTCAAAAGGACCTACATAGTGAGAAGCGAGTATTCAACTACAGGCTGTCAAGGGCACGGAGAGTGGCAGAAAATGCCTTCGGCATTATGGCTTCCCGGTTTAAAATTTTCCACACTTGTATAAATCTCAAATTGACAAGTATTGACAAAGTTGTCATGGCATGTGTTGTGCTACATAACTATTTGCAGAAAGCATGCCCTTCAGACTATTCCCCAGAGGACTGCTTCCATAGGGAGGATAGAATAAGCAAGATGATTTTGCCAGGCTTAACTGCAGATCCTAATTATTTAGCATTATTTAGCAGATCCTAATTATTTAGCATTATTTAGCACGGTCAGGGATCACGAAACTATCCTGAAATTGCAAAGGTAGTAAGAGATAGATTTAAGGATTACTTTGTGAATGCCGGTGCAGTAGCATGGCAAAAAGACTTCATATAAATCATGAAAATAGGAAAGGCTAGTCTACACCTTCAAACTCAAACTGTACAGTCTGATTGGAATTGGCTTAAATAGTGTGCTGTAATATTTCTTTCCAAAATAAATGAATACAATGGTTATGATAAGTTTAATTGATTCATTATTTAAATGGCTGGCTCAAGTTTAGCCTTCAGATCCAGATTGACATGTTGGATTCTTAATGAAATGATGATTCATAATACAAAATTGTCTGAAACTTCAGACTAATATACCAGAGAAGTCAGGAGACACATTTTAAAACCTACAGATTATATGAAAGCACCCATGAAACTGAATAAAGTCATCTATGCATAGCCAATAAAAAAACGAATAAATAAACGGCCACTCTGGTTCTGAAGGTTACTTGTTATCAGTTTTGGGCAAATCCTTGCAACTCATCTCTTCATTAACAGATTCCATATTTGATGTACTCTCTCGAGGCAACTCTTGATCACATATGAATATCATGTCTTCAAAATACCAGAGAGTGGGCGTGTAAATGTCATCAGTTGAATTTCCAGACTTTTTAGAGCTATCATGCTTTCGAAGTTCTCTTCTAAACGAACTACGGAGAGAATTTATTTTTTTCATCACATCATCCCGCGTACAATGTGGGTCAAGTCCTTGTAGCTTTCCATGCAGTTCATCTATACCCTTATTTCTTAAATTCCTGTTTGAGTATTCTTTTGATTTCACCTTCCACAAAGCCACATGCTTCCTGTATATATTAATGAAATCCACCATTACTTCCCTTTCCTTATCCTTAACGGCACACGTGTCACTCATTTTGCAACTGATACACTACGCCTGTCACTGAAGGAGATGTTACAGATGTTACCTCGGCGAGATTTGAGTATGTATGACGGTTCAAGACTGATGACCGTTCACACGTTCAAACATGGACATGCACCAAGCAAGCTCCGCCCACAAAAGTCAGGCCCCGTCAGACATCCGTCCAACACGTTGGTCAAACATGTTTACCCCTTTCACACGTTCAAACATTCTCTCAAACGTCGTGTTGTCAAGCGTGTTGGCCAACATGTTTGACCGTGTAAAACCCCCATTAGTAAACCTTTACAATAATCTTGTTCAACAATCATGTGTCACTTTGCCCAAATAATTATAAATGCGTGTAACTAAATATCTCGTTCTTACATGAAAGCATCGTACACGTAGCGCACTCATTTTTTCTTGTAGCTGTGTCCAGAATGTTTATACTGCACTCGTCACTGATTGCTGTTCTCAAAGTCATGCAAAGTCACTCTCATACCTTGATCAGCAGTGTGACAGAGCTCAGCGATGTAACCACAAGATGGTGCATACGCCTTTCCATAGACTTCATGCAGCCTCAATGTTACACAGGGTTCTGGTGTGCTGTGGAGTTGATGGGTAGCAGTGTGCCTCCTTCACTGTCATGGTCCACCCAACGTCCAACCAATAATCCACTCCCATCTTCTTTGGTATGCACGGTGTGCACACAGACCGTTTACGTTTGACTTTTGCCACAACAATGCTACAAGTTGATAGGAACTAGACCCATTTCATTGACTTGTTAGTTTATTCAGTTATAGTTAAACCTGACAAGAACGATATTAGTCAATACACAGATTATAATTATGGCAACAATTACATTCCTTACGGTTCACAACGTATATAGTGTCTCAACATCGAAGCCTACAGAACAATGTTGTGTCTTTAACTTACGTATTTGGGGTCTATTGAACAATCCTGGGTACTTTGCCATCAGTTTTCCACACTGCTCTACCAGTGATGAGAGTACAGGTCTTCTCCTCACAACAGCAGGCTTCCCTCTGCCTCTTGGCCTAACCAGAGGGATAAAGCGCCCCTCTACTCTGCCAGGTAATAGAAACAGAGGTCAACCTTGGAGGCCCCTTGAGTCAGCACAATTATTCATCTTGCCTATGTCTTATCTCCCCGTTAATGCTGTCTCGACACCTTCGGATGTAAACATTGGGCCTCAGTACCATCCTACACCATCGCCTTTCTCTACTTCCCATCTTCACTACTACAATTAACTATTTCCTTTCTTTATATGTCCTGACGCCTTCTGCGATTACGCTTTCTGGCAGTAACAATATATATATACACATATATATATATATATATATATATATATATATATATATATATATATATATATATATATATATATATATATATATATATATATATATATATTGTTACCGCCGAGTGGGTGAAAATTGTTGTTAAGCAAGCATATGCTAAGTAATATGATCTGTGTTATGAGAGTTGAAGTGAACTAGTATATGAAGCACAGGTAACACTAAGAAAACTAAGTTAATTAGAGTAGAGATTTAGGAAACTGAATTCATTATAGTAGTTAAATGCAGTAGTGAAGATGTGTGAGGAACTAGCTGTGGAGAGCTTAGCTGCAGAGAGGTAGTGAGGGTTGTGTTTACATGGTGTTGCTTGGTGACAGGCCTCCTTAAGACCCCAAACAGTGAGTTCCACATCTGTATTAAGAGGGGTTGATTGCCCTAATTAGCATAATCCATGATTAGTGATGCATTATGTTGATACAGTATGTAATGGTTAGTAGTGCTGTGCATGTCTTATGTTTATCATGTATGTCTTCAGGTTTGACCGAATGCAATAAACAATTCGCGTCACCGTGAGGGTCTAAAATCCTTTAGCTGCCTCCGGGCAGCTACAGTCAAATGTGTGGTCTTATCTGAATGTCCAGCGAGCAACAGCACCCAAAGGGAGACGCCGGCAGGCCTCCAGAAGGGACCGATGCAGTTCATCCTCTCAGAGGATGGAGCAGAGAAGTGACACGCAGAAAAGTGATGCATGGGGCAGGCATCCTCATCCTCCCAGGATAGATACAGAGAGAGAAGGTAGGGTACAACGCCCAAAAAGG
This sequence comes from Scylla paramamosain, assembly GCF_035594125.1. Taxonomy (NCBI): domain Eukaryota; kingdom Metazoa; phylum Arthropoda; class Malacostraca; order Decapoda; family Portunidae; genus Scylla; species Scylla paramamosain. Next base: position 16,694,879 of record NC_087167.1, read on the forward strand.
GGGTGGAAGCATTAAAGGGAGAAGACGGAAGAAAGTCTGAGGGTGAAGCGTTGGCTCCAGGCATGAAAGAAATGATGGGCGCCATGAGACTCGCTTACATGCCACCACCTACATTTAGTGGAGGTTCTTGTGGGGACTATTGGGAATTTCAACAGGCCTTCAAGGACCATGTGGAGGTGACGAACATCCTGTACAGAACAAAGCTTAACAAAATGCTCTTATCAGCTTATGCTGGACTCATAATGGCAGCATTGCAAGGAATTATACGAATTAAATATCCAAAAGCAGTACAGAGACAAAGATATACGCTAGCGAACTAGTCAACAAAGTTTAGCATGAAGCAACTGTAAGTTGGAACGATATACAAGGCCTGAAAGACCTAGTACGCGACCTGGCAAATTGCGTAACGAACGTAAAAGACCTGGGATACCTGAGGGAAACAGACACACAAGGTTCAGTGAGACTGATAGCTGAGCGGTTTAGAGGAAGATTGCAAGACTGTTATGAAACTAGCCTCTTTGAATATCGGAAAAGCCATGATGGTGAGTTCCATGCATCGATTGGCTTCAAGTATTCCTCAGAGAAACGTTAGAGTGAGCAAAATGGGCATGACTGGCTAGGACCCAACAACATCCAAGCATATGGTAAAGTAGATCTGTAGAAGCTTCCCCACCTTCATGGATGAGACCAGTGTGGCTGGTGACATCAGAGAAGAAAACCTTTGGTAGATGAGATCAATTATGTATGGTTTGCCAGGAAAGTCACTCTCTCCAGAGTTGCCCTGTTTTCAGTGACATGTTTGTACAGGATAGAACACTACTAGTGAGAGATGAGAAACGATGTTATGCATGCCTGGGTAAAAGACACCAGATGGCGGAATGCAGACACCACAAGATCTGCGGAGTTGTGAGATGCACTTACTATCACTCGGACCTTCTGCATTTCCCTATGAGGAACCCATTGGGCCCCAAGAGGCCAACGGAAGATGAAGTGTTACCAAACGCTCTGGGAACAACGAAATGGGATTAAAAGGGGCCAGACCAACCAGATTATCGCCAAGAGAGCAAACTGCATAGCAACAAACAACAAAGAAGCAGTGTCAGCCCGATTCTAACCATCACATGGTCAAATGGCAGAGGAGTGAAGGAAGAAGGGGAAGCAAGAGACAAATGGACTGTGACGATGATAGCACAGGGAAATCCATACAGGTGGACGAGAGGAGCTAAGACAAGCCACACCAGCAATGATCAATGGAGTGGGAACGACAGTTCTGCCTCGCGATCAAGCCGCAAGAAAGGTGCCTTATCTATAGTGAAGGTTAATGTAAGAAAACCCTCAAGGGGACAGACAGGGTTGATTACTGGGGCCTTCTTAGATTTAGGCAGCAACCAATTATATTGTACTGAACACTTGGTTCACCAACTTCAAGCTGTGGGGAGACCAGTGTCCCTTTCTGTAGACACGCTCATGAGAGAGACGTCGATGCTGAAGGCACAAGAGTTGCGGTTAGCATGGGAACAAGGAAGCATTGAACTGTCGAAATCCTGAGAACATTAGTTGTCAAACACTTACCAGCCTCCTTGGCGACAGCTGCCACCAGTAATGAAGAGGTCAGATCATGGGACCACCTGAGGAGAGTTACACCATGTAAAACACCATTGAACATGGAGTTATTGATAGGTCTGGATGTACCACAAGCATTCATTCCACTCGAGGTGAGGACAGGGAGCCACAGAAAGCCCCTTGCAACACGTACCCCTTTAGGATGGACTGTAAATGGATCCATTATGAATGATGTGGACAACTTGTCTGACTCGTCTAAGAACAACAGTGGTAGAATGTTCACCTCAAGGCAGGAGAACATTTGGAAGAAAGTATAGAAGCTATACGAGGTTGTGAACTCACCTTTGAAGAAGAAGCCTATTCAATGGAGAATAAGGAGGTCATCAAGCTATGGTCAAGGAAATGGAATATAGTATGGGCACTACCAGCTCCCTATTCCATTCCGGCATGCTCTCCCATATAGTGATTGTGTCCTCGCGCAGGCGGGACACCGTATAGTGGCTGTGTCCTTGAGCAGGCGAGACACTGTAAAGTGACTGTGTCCTCGCGCTGGCGAGACACTGTGTAGAGTGACTGTGTTCTTGCACAGGTGAGACACCGTGGAGTGGTTGTGTCTTCACACAGGCGGGACACCATCATAGAGTACATTCATCAGCGCTGAGGCGAAATACGTAAGTTTGTCCAACATAGCTGGCCAGCATGGATCGATAAGAGGAAGCAGAGACACTTTGGAGGAAAGATGATGTTGATGACATGGGCTCACTCAAGAGTGGTGAGGAGGGTAACACCACCACCCTCTCTTCAGCATCACCAGGTCTGGAGCACAAGGCGGATTATCTTTTTGACGCAGTCCAAAGGATACAGCAATCAGTAATGACTCTCCTGACTGAAGATAAAGTGGAACAAAGTGAATCCGGCAAAGGGATCGATAAGGTGGCCTGAAGAACATCACCTCATGAACCCATAGAGATTGAGCCTAAACCGGATCAGGTACACCAGGGGGAGGATAAAGAATCTTCAGTAGCCGCACTTGATGTCGGGAGTGCTTCACCAGGGGGAGCACAAAGGGCTGAATAAGACAACGGAAGCTGATTAAGAATCACAGAGTGATGGATTTGCCAAGCTCCTTAGAGGCTTACAACTCTCAAAGAGGGTGACACCCATATTTAGTGAAGGAACCTGTTTTGAATTTGGGAGTTTAGGCAAGCTTTCCACCGGCATGTCATGGGTATGCCTGGTATCAGTAAACTAGAGACACTAATTTCTGGTTACACCGGACAGATTAGAGGTAAGGTCTGGGCATGGAACAAGAGGATGGCAGAACAATGACTACAGTGTCTAAAAGGACAATTGCAATGACATCCGCAGCTCGGTGAGAGATATAAGGAAGAGAACGAGTCTGTGTGTTTGCAGAGGCTACTAAGAGAACGAGTCTGTGTGCTTACAGAGGCTACTACAAGAGAACAGGTTTGTATCAGTTCTTAAGGGACTCCTGTCCTTCAGTCAGTTTGGTGAGAGAATGAGTTTGTGAGTTTGGTGCCTGCAGAGACTAGACCATCAGGAAATGAGTTATGTGTTTGGTGCTTGCAGAGATGGGACACCATCAGGGAATTAATTTATGTGCTTGGTGCTTGCAGAGACTAGACACCAGCAAGAATTTATGTGCTTGCAGAGACTAGACACTGTCAGGGTGCAGGGAGTTTATGTGCTTGCAGAGATGAGACGCCAGCAAGATGCAAGGAGTTTATGTGCTTGCAGAGACTAGACACCAGCAGGGTGCAGGGAGTTTATATGCTTGCAGAGACGAGACACCAGCAGGATGCAGGGAGTTTATGTGCTTGCAGAGACTAGAGACCGGCAGGGTGCAGGGAGTTTATGTGCTTGCAGAGACCAAACTCCATCCGGAAGTGAGCTTGTGTGCTTGCAGGGATCACACACCATCAGGAAGTGCATTTGTATGCTGGCATAGGCTAGTATAGGCTAAACACCACCAGAGGGTGAGCTTGTGTGCTTGCAGAGGCTAGACAATACCAGGTTTTTGTGTGCTTATGGTTGTGTATTTACAGAGGCGAGACACTATCATTGGCTGCCTGCAACGGCGCTCAAGCGAGAGGAGCGAACGTCTTGGACTCAAATAACTTGCATGGACACTAGATGAAACAAGGCCACTTCGGAAGGACTGTTAACTCTCGGAGCTGAACCGAACGCAGTAGACCAGATAAGAGGATGAAACCTGTCGTGAATAAAACATATAGGCGGGGCTGGAAACATGTCAAGACTTTACTGACTGACTCCCAGTGAATGCCGTGTAGTTGAAGATATCACCAGTCGGTTCTGCACATAATGGTGCCTCGGCAGTGGTGTGAGTGACTACGTTACGGAGTTTTTCCCCGCAGCTTGCACCATAACGTAAATGTCGGGTGTTTTTTACCCTCACTAACGTAATTGCTCTCCCACCACGTGCCGTTGTCTAGTTCAGGTAATGGCCACATTGAATTGTGAGTCATCCGATCAAATGAAGAGACTTGTCTGCTCTCTCCAGTGGAGAAAGACCGTGTGCACAACTCTAACCCCTTCACTGCTGAGAAAGGGGCAACCGGCTACTAACTCTGTTGGATGACGCTGGGACTACGTGAGTTTATGTATTATGTGAATTTCGTGCGAAGCCCGACAGGAGGAGTGTTACCGCCGAGCAGGTGAAAGACCGCCGAGCGGATGAAAGTTGTTGTTGTTGAGCATGTGTATGCTAAATAATATGATCTGTGTTATGAGAGTTGAAGTGAACTAGTATATGAAGCATGGGTAACACTAAGGAAACTAAGTTAATTAGAGTAGAGATTAAGGAAACTTAATTCATTATAGTACTTAATTGCAGTAGTGAAGATGTGTGAGAGGAACTAGCTGTGGAGAGCTTAGATGCAGATATTATGTAGTCAGGGTTGTGTTTACGTGGTAAAGTTGATGACATGGCGCGAAGGATAGATAAGATACAGAGGGACCTCCGTAGAGGAATGAGTCACCCGGGAACTATTGCGTGAGGCGCTGAGGGCCAGCAGGAACGAAGCCCGGAGGGACAGATTCCTTTGTACCGCCACCGAGTTATGGTGTGACTACTCCAAGAAAGATCGGACCTCTACAATACAGACGCAGGTGTTGCTTGGTGACAGGCCTCCTTAAGACCCCAAACACGTGAGTTCCACATCTGTATTACGAAGGGGTTGATTGCCCTAATTAGCATAATCCATGATTAGTGATGCATTATGTTGATACAGTATGTAATGGTTAATAGTGCTACGCACGCTGTTTAGCGTGTTTATTATGTATGTCTTCAGGTTTGACCGAATGCAATAAACGATTCGCGTCACTATGTGGGTCTAAAATCCTTTAGCTGCCTCCGGAGGGCTACAATATATATATATATATATATATATATATATATATATATATATATATATATATATATATATATATATATATATATATATATATATATATATATATATATATATATATATATATATACTAAAGAAATGTTTTTTTTTCCGAATGATATTGTTTTAACATGAAACGAGAAAGAGAGAGAGAGAGAGAGAGAGAGAGAGAGAGAGAGAGAGAGAGAGAGAGAGAGAGAGAGAGGAGGAGGAGGAGGAGGAGGAGGAGGAGGAGGAGGAGGAGGCCTTGCTTCACTTGTGCAAACCAGGATATATATAACGACTAGCCCTTTCTTTCTTCTATTACTGATTTTGCTGCTTGCTTTATATCTTTTGTGATATAAACATTTAACATCCTTTACATATTCTCTCTCTCTCTCTCTCTCTCTCTCTCTCTCTCTCTCTCTCTCTCTCTCTCTCTCTCTCTCTCTCTCTCTCATTATAGAGGGCAGGGTTTCTTGAGCGATTGACCACACATTCACACCTTACCTTATATTCCACCTGTGTGTGTGTGTGTGTGTGTGTGTGTGTGTGTGTGTGTGTGTGTCTTTGTGTGTGTGTGTGTGTGTGTGTGTGTGTGTGTGTGTGTGTGTGTGTGTGTGTGTGTGTGTGTGTGTGTGTGTGTGTGTGTGTGTGTGTGTTGTAATCTATTCTTGTGCTTATCCACAAGTATATATTTTATAAATATGTTTTATCTAAATGAGGGGAGATATGATAGTAATAGTAGCTATGAAACAATTATAAGGGCGCCTTCAATCCCTATTGTTAGGTGCCAGTTTATTTTCCTAGCAACTCACCCTTAGATTGGATAATTGAATATGATTATATGATTAGCGTTTAATGGAAAACTGACGCTATATTGTCGACTTTCAAGACTACCTGCTCTTTATTCAAATATTAAAAAAAAAAAAAAAAAAAAAAAAAAAAAAAAATATATATATATATATATATATATATATATATATATATATATATATATATATATATATATATATATATATATATATATATATATATATATATATATATATATATATATATACTCGTATATATATATATATATATATATATATATATATATATATATATATATATATATATATATATATATATATATATATATATATATATATATATATATATATATTTTTTTTTTTTATTTATTATGTAACGTTGTCACATAACAATATGCATTGTACTTACAATTATTTTCCGAGTTAGCAACATACGTATATGTATACATATATGTATGTGTGTGGGTAATGGGTGTGAGCAAAGGTGGGGCTGACATGATCACGTCACACAGCAACGAACTTTCCGCTGTCCATTTATTGCCATCGATAAATAATCAATAAAATCTAGTATCTAAGTATTCTTCATAATTAATCTCTTTTTAATGTATTTTAACGTGTATTATTCTTAGTTATAAGAAGCTTTTTTGCTCGATTTATTTATGTAATTAGAGAAGTAAAATTATGAATATATTCATGTATTGTGAGTGCGTCAACCTGGCAATATTTCTGCTGTCAGCACTTTACGAGGCACCAAGCGCCACTCTAGCCGGCTCCGGCAGTGTGTGTGTGTGTGTGTGTGTGTGTGCTCAGTCGAAAGAGGAACAAAAAAGAAAAGCAGCTGATAAAAATCAAAGTGACAGTGATGGCAATGTAGTCGGTATGAGTTAAGGCGGGTTCACACTTGGCAACTCGCTGCTGATTTGCTACCTGCCACAAGCTGGCAATATTTGGCAATACATCCTCCCAGCTGGATGTACGTTCACACAGACTACAATGAAGGGGCGGCTGGTTGGCGGGAAATTAACATAAACAAAGAGCAACTCAGCAAGATGTCTTTCTCCAGCGACGATGACGAAGTGATAGTTGCATTTCTTTTGGCTTACCGGAAGCTAAAACTTAAAAGAAAACGCCTGTGGACACGCCCCTGCCTGAATAAAAGAGAAGGAAGGAGTATCTACCACACTCTTTTGCTTGAGCTGAGCGTAGAAGACCCAAACTTCAACATGAGACAGTGGATACGCATCAACAGAGACCAGTACCATGGTCTCCTGCAGCTTGTGACTCCCCTTATCAAGTATGAAGATACCCACATGAGGGATGCAGTGACACCTGGTGAACGCCTGACACTTACGCTGAGTTATCTAGCAGCAGGTAAGGAAGAGGGATCGGTAATTATTAAGAACTTGGCTCCATCTGCAGCAACTACTACTCAATTATATATATATATATATATATATATATATATATATATATATATATATATATATATATATATATATATATATATATATATATATATATATATACCATGTCTCGGCTCCTAGAAATGACGTTGGTCCCTCACAATTCTTCACGAGGACACGATGTAAACAAAGCAGCGCGCGACCTGTCGGTCTAGTTGGCGTGGCTGGCAATGGGGAGTTTTCGGAATTAAACCGCTAGATGTCGTTGCTGCTCATCTAACTGTAGGGAAAGAAAGCTAAAATATTGTTGTAGTAAATCCCAGGTGTGTAAAGATGCATAGAACATTGATTATCATGATACTATTGAAATGATGTATCGACTTTTCAATATCCGGTATGGATAATATTGAGAGAATGTGGTCAAATTATTTTTTTTTTGTGTGTGATTATCGAGTAAACTGCTAGCATTATCTTAAATAAAGCATATTACAAGTATAAAAACTATTGATTTGGACAATGAAAAAAAAAAAAAATAAAAAATCACACTGTACTATATAGTATGACACAACCTACTCAGTAAGATCGTGATATATGGCTCTAGTTTTTTTTTTTTTTTTTTTTTTGTGAGGATTTTAGCATCCCTCACGAAGCGAGCGACAAGGCAAAGTAATCAAGAACCAAAACAAACATCTCTCAGGCGATCCTGCTGCTGCTGTAGTGTCCAGCCACCGTAATCCATTGCTTAGGGCATAGTGGAGATGGGCACCGCAGCAACATTCAACTTCTTGTCCAACAACGTATTTCTAAGTTCAACCAGCACGGTCGAGTCAGGTGTTTATTTTGGTTAGAGATACAGCATTACTATCGCCATGACACTCGAGTTGCCAATTTTTTTTTTTTTCAAAATTGCTGTTTCCATAAACTAGGAAGGAAATCTATGTAATTTGGACTTTTGACTGTCACAGACATGTTGCCTTTATGTTTACTGTCGTCTAGATTAAGACGTTTCCAATCAAGAGTGTTTTCATTTGGAAATCTTAAGATGACCAAATAAAGCTAAAATGCTGATTCACTAGAAAATGAACTTATATACATTTGTTCATGAAAAGAGTTTGATTTTACTTGTGTTACTACTTAGAAGGGATTACGTAGAAAAATATATTACATAAGCCCATTGCATCTTCATGTAAATAGAATAATACTGTAGGTATATCTGATATTGCTTGTGAGAGAAGAGTTTGTGTCTGTGCTGCCACCTGGTGACAACCACTAGTTCTGAAAACTCCCCATTCCAGCCGCCAGGAACACAAGTCCAGCAGGCGGACCAACGCGGCTTGCGGCGGCTGGCAATTCAGCAGCGAATTGCCAAGTGTGATCCCGCCTTTATGATCATACCGATGGCGATGAAATACAAGTGACGAGAATAGTAATGATGACGATGATGGCAATGGTGACGATGAAGATATAAATCATGTAAAAGTCACAGGAAAATAGTGAAGGAGAACTGGCAGAAGTGCACTGGTGGCTCGTGATGCAGCACTAAGTGATCTCCTTATCCCGCCCACCCACCGGTCTCCTCACCACTTGCCCCCGATAAAGACCACGACTGTATCCTCCTCTGGCCATAAGTCATCCAGCTGTCTATACCGGTGCTGTGTGGTCGCCACGTCGTCGCTTCTGAAAAATACGAATAAGTAAGTGCAGGACGCAGGCACTACGGTGGTACTTTGCGAATATATTCAGACACTGCAAAAGTAACTTGGGAAGATATTCAGGCACTGTAGTGGTAACTTGGGAAAATATTCAGGCACTGTAGTGGTAACTTGGGAAGATATTCAGACAATGAGAAGGTAACTAGAATATCCATAATTATGATAAGTGTCTTGAAATGTCTCTCTTGAAAGAATTCAAGTCATTTGGTAGGGTAAAATACAGAAGTAGGAAGAAAGTTCCAGACTTTACCAGTAAAGGGGGATAACTGATTAACTAATACTCAATAAGGAAGGCCAGAAAATTGCCAGTAGAACGTCTCCGGCGGAACCTATACTAGTGCTCAGATATAAGATTATGAAGTTCGAGGTTTAAGAATCTTCCAGTAAAGTTCCTATAAGTTGACGGTAATTTCGGGAGTAAAAGCACCGACCGTTTTTTAGGAACAGGCAACCTTCCAGCAGGAAGGAATGGTAGATGTTAACAGACAAAACTGGAAGTGTTTAACCTGGCAAGCTGCAAGCACGGTGGCATAGTAACAGGAAACAGAAGGGGTTGCCCCATCAAGTCCATAGGCCTTCCGAAAGTTAAGGCGAGCGAGTTCACGGAAAACATCATTAGGAAGAATCTTAACAGGAGCAGGAAATAGTTGGAGGGTGGAGGAAAGGGAAGAAGAACTAGCTTTAAATAATTCAGAATAGAGTCTGGGTGAAGAATTCAGCTTTAGGGATAGATGAGATGGAAGTGGTGTCATCAGGTCGAAACAGAGAAGGGAAACAAGGAAGAAAAGTTGTTGGATTTTTTTTTTTCCCCCTTGTCTATGTGCCAAAAGTAGCAAGGGGAGTTAGACCTAAAAAGGTGTTGACATTTCTATTGATGAAAGAGTTTTGGGCTAGCTAAAGAGAAGTCTTTGCATGATTTCAGGCAAAAGTGTAAAAATATGAGATTCGGGAGATAATGGGCTCAGGTACCATTTGAAGGTCGTCTCTATCATGTATAACACGGAATCAGGCCGATTTAAACCAAATTGTGAAAGATTTAGAATGAGAGAAAGAGCGAGGAATGTACGCCTCCATACCAGACACTATCACCTCTGTTGTACGCTCAGCACACAGAGATGGGTCTCTGACACAGAAGCAGTAGTCATTCCATGCAAAATCAGAGTAAGACCTTCTCAGTTCCCTCCAATTAGTAGAGGCAAAATACCAAAGGCACCTCAACTTGAGGGAAAATTGGAGTGATAGGACAAAATACAAATATGAGGTTGTGATAAGATGAGCCCAATGGAAAACAGTGACAAAATAAGCTGAAGGATTACAGGATATCTCATAGACGGTTAGGAATACGCGTAGGATGCTGCACTAATTACTGTAGGTCGTACAGCATATCAAAGTTAAAGGCTAGTTCACCAAGTGAACGGAGGGGAAGCCAAAGCTGGTGGTTCATGTACACTGTAGACTCCAAGAATGAAGATCTCTGCGACAGGAAAGAAATTAAAGATGTGGTAAACTTTGAAAATTAAATAATCAGATGTCTTATAGTTAGACGAGTTAAGTTAAAGGTGTATAGCAAATATTATTCTACTTTCAGAATGACGTGAAAGTCGAAGCTGGATCGTATGAAATTCGGAAAACACAAGAACATGGCAAGAAAATCATGTTAGGTCGTTGCATACATGAAAGTAACATTCAGCTTTGGATTAAAAGTGAAGATAAAGGAAGTACCTAAAAGAGAACATAGAAGTGGATGCTGTCAGTAGTCTCAGACATATATGTTTCGGTGAAGAAGAGATGAGATCTAGTTGAGGAGAGGTGATGTTACACAGATGAAGAATTAGATCTTAAGGTCGTCAATGTTGCAGAATTTAATACAGAAAAATTTGAGATGGGCGTCAAGACACTTTTTGTCGTTACCAGAAGAGCAGTCCATCCTGGGAACACTTTTGGCTCTCTTCCCAAACACAGACTCCAAGGCTGGTGTTGGAGTCGCTTGTTTTAATTTTCAACTTTGAGTGAAAGGTGTAGTATGCGTTTTAGATGTAATGTATGAATGAAAAGAGCTTGTGTTGTGAAACACAAAGGGAAATGTTCATGAAGGTTACAGCTGTATTAGATGCAAGTTAACAGAATTCACCAAGACCAGTGCTTATATGACCTCGCTTAGAAATGGACACGTGCCGTTTCGGCAAGGGTCCATTTCCTTTTCTCCCTACACCATTTAGTGATCCCCTAATCTCTTAATAAACGCAGGGTACGATCTGGAAGTAAAGCTAGACAAGTAATACATAAGATATCTACAGGGTGTAACACGAGTTTGTGCGGATATTGCCAGAGGGTGAAAGTACAGGTTATTCTAAGTGGAAAATGTTCTATACACATGTGCATTTTGAGGCCTTTTTGCCCGTGGTATGCAATTCAAGTGTGGCCTGGCGACAAATACAGTGGCCAAGCCAAGCAGTTATCCAAGGCAGGACGTGTAGACCTGTATGTCCGTTTGTAAAATTAAGAATAATTCAGTCATGATTTCCACAAGTTTTGGAGCTTTACAGTATATCAAGACGAGACGAGTGACAACAACCGACCGATGATACGAAATTCAAGTGTGGCCGCGTGACAACAGGCAGCCAGGTAACCAAGGCGTAACGTGTTGATTTGCAATGTCCGATGGTGAAATTGTGAGTTATTCAATGATCATCTCTACAAGGTTTGGGGGATTACAGTATCCCGTAAAGAGACAAGTGGTATTAACGGACAGGTGATTTACCGATAAACATTATGCAATGATAATATGGATGTAATAAAAGACAAATGAAATAAAAGGCTGCGTGGCACCGTACCTGCCCGGGTTGGGAGGGGGAAGGAGTGAGGGAAGCAGGAAATCGGCTGTTTGTTAGTCGGTCTCACGCAGTTTCTCATCGAGACGTGACAATGAACATTCAGATTGTATTTCATAATTTAAAGTAATGTGGACTGTGTGGAAATGATATATATATATATATATATATATATATATATATATATATATATATATATATATATATATATATATATATATATATATATATATATATATATATATATATATATATATATATATATATATATATATATATATACTCGTATATATATATATATATATATATATATATATAAAGAGAGAGAGAGAGAGAGAGAGAGAGAGAGAGAGAGAGAGAGAGAGAGAGAGAGAGAGAGAGAGAGAGAGAGAGAGAGAGAGAGAGAGAGTATACAAGTGATAGCAGAGAGAAGTATACATCAAGTGAAGGAAAGAGTAGGTGAAGAACATTTTTCAGTCATCTCGTTATCTCATGCCCTATATACTTAGTGTGTTACACACACACACACACACACACACACACACACACACACACACACACACACACACACACACAGACACACACACACACACACACACACAGTGGGGAGTTTGCTAACTGCGCCACGTGAATGGCAGGTGGCAACAGGCAACCTTAGGGTCAGAGGAGGAGGTAGTAAACACCTGCCGGAACGGTAATTCTCCCAATGAAGTGTCAAACCCTGGATCAAAGGGTGACGCGGATTTACCTGTGACCAGTTACTGAATGTTTCCCTTTGTGTGTCACAACACAAGGAGGAGAGGGCAGTCACAGCCTTCCCTCCAAAGCCAACCCTCTTCCTTCACACAACTCTACATGCACCTAATACACGCACACCCTTCCCTCAAAACTCAAAATATAATATGGCCTCGGAGTCCCCGTCTGGAGAGGGAACCTGAAGTGTCCCCAGGTCGGACTGCTCTTCTTCTGGTATCGACCCTTATAGTGTCTTGACATCCCCTCAACTTTTCTTCATTAAATCTGTAACATTCACGGCCATAGATCTAAATTTCGATCTGTGGAACTCAATCTCTCCTGTACTAAGCCTCATCTTCTTTTCCTCACCGAAACATAGGTGTCTGAGGCAACTGAGAGTAGCGCCTTCCCTGTTCCCTCCTACTTTTTCCATCCTCATTTTCATTTTAAAAGCTGGATGCTGCGTCTATGTGCGCAGCGACCTAACCTGTGTCTACGCTATTGAATCCTCGAATTTTCTAACATCTGGCTTAAACTACAAAGTCACTTTCAAACTAAATTTATCTATGCTGTATACCTCTCACCTAACTCCTCCGATTATAAAATAATTTTTGACTATTCAAATTCCAAAGTGGAGTACATTCTGACTTCCCTTTTGCAAAGATCTCCACTCTTGGAGACTTCATCACCAGCTTTGGCTTTTCTTTCCCTTCTCTGACCAACCTAGTGAACTAGCCTTTAATTTTGTTTCTTCATGTTTCCTTCCTTTATTTCAGTTTGATTAAAAAAAAAAAAAGTGGAGAAACAGAATCAAAAGTCAGTTTCTAAATAAGCCGTATGAGTATTTACTGACTTGAAAAAAAACATAAATAAATCAAGAGAATAAATATCTCTCAAAAAAAAAAAAAAAAAATAGAAAAAAAAAAAGGAAAAGCATTAGGAACTTACATGAAGTGAGTTGAATAAGTTAAAAGTAAGATAATTGTTTAAAATCTATGAACAATATCTTAATTAACACAATTTTAATTGTCCTAATTTGCATATTTCCCATATACAAAATATTCTTTAATGGATCTTGTTGGGATATATTGTTTCTTCACCTTCAAAACATCGGCTAGGATTTTAGATGACTGATTTGGATGAGTAATATGCAGTTATTGATACAGATCTATGAAGAAAATTCTTTTCAACACAATCACATGTCCTAATTTACATATTTACCATATAAGGAGTGGTCTACAAACAACTCTAATGGCCTAAAAATGTTCATTGATCTTGAAAACATGGGTTAAGAACTTGAATGACCTGATTTTGATGGTAATAAGGAAGTTACAGCTATAAAGGTGTTATCCTTTAATGGCTGAATTAAAAATGCATTTTTTAGGCATTTCCACATCATATAGTTTGGTGTAATTATTATTATTTTTTTCTGGTATTGGAAGGTGTATCTTAATAACATGCAAGTGAAACCATTTCTTTTGCATTTTTTTACGTTTCAGGCAGAGTTTGATTGGAGTATTAGATAGTATTCACTGTCTTGAAGAAGATAAATAAAATACATAAAAAATGAATAAATAAAATTAAAAAAAAAACGCAGTGGAGAAGAAGAGTCATAAGACAGAGTGTGAATAACTTGTATGAGTATTTGCTGTTTTGAAAAAAAAAAAAGAAAAAAACAAAAACAAATACTCATACAGCGTTATTTTGATAGAATGTTTCTGTGTTAGTTTGCAATATGATGTGTAGCTACAAATGTATGTTACAGCTACTTTAATTATTACTAATAAAAAAAAACATTGGATAATTTTTATTAGCCATGTTTGCTTCAGTGAATCTCTTATCTCGTTCATTATCACAGCACCCATTTCCATGATCACCACCATCATCTATCTAACTACGGAATATCCCTTATCTCCTTCACTACGGTACCATAGCACTTTGTCCCTGATCATCGTCACTATGCGGCCCCGCCAGAGTTCAAGCTGACAAAGGATTTCAAATTCATTAGTACGTATAGAGGCGGTCCAAACATACCGAGCTGGATGTTGCGTCTACGTGCGCAACATTAGCAAACATTACAGGAAAGTGAATCATCCAGTTTTATTTCGTCTCGTGTTCTGGATTCTGTTCAGTTCTTTGATTAATTGTTATTATTATTATTGTCATTATTATTATTATTATTATTATTATTATTATCATTATTATTATTATTATTATTATTATTATTATTATTATCATTATTATTATTTTGCGTCAAAGTGGCCATTCAGAGCAGAAAAATAACTCTCACTTTCACGAAAGTAAAACGGGGAAAATTTTCAAACTGCTGTATCTTCTAATCTCAAACTTGGACACTGCGTAGGAGTTCAATACGAGGACGGTGACAGGCTCAGCATTTTCTAATTGAATGTAACGTTCTCTCAACACACTCGGTGGTATGTCAAAATGACCAATAAATTTATAAGGTTCTTTTTTATATTAAATATTTTTTTCTACTTGATTACATTTTGATTATGGTGAACATTTCTTAAGGCCCTTGAATTTTTTTCTCTTTTTATTTGTTTTCTTATTTACTTATATATTTTTTATTTTATTTATTTATATTTATTTTATTTTTATTTATTTTTATTTTATTTTACTTTATTTTATTTATTTATTTATTTATTTATTTATTTTTATTTATTTATTTCTTTGGTGGGGGGCCATGGGACTATTATTTTTTTAAACTTAAGTGAATGATAAGTTAAGAATGAAGGCCGTCCCTTGATTGTCGCTTAGCAATGTATTATCGTTATCTAAAAAACAAATGTTATCTCTTACAGTTTTCCTTTTTTCTAGTGTAACTGAAAAAAGGAAAAAACCGCTTAGGGTTTTCCTTGTTTGTTCAGATTTATACTTCACAGTCCTGTTTATTTATTTATTCTTTTTTATTCTCTTCTCAAATGTTGTTTCAAGATTACTCTGTGTAAAAATCATGACTCGTCTGTGTTATCTTGTATAATCTTTAGACTCTTCTCTCTTATCTTTCTCACCACCTTTCCTCATCAGACGCCAAACAGATGAGATCATGTCAGTCGTCGGTCTTGTTATCAGACTTCTCCATATGTCGCGATCTTCATGTAGTCTCTGTCTGTTTATTTTTTCTTATTGTATATTTCTGTCTTCTAAGCTCTTCTAAATTCTTCTAAGTTCCTTGTTGAAGATCCAAACACAAGTATGACCACGCCACCATTCACTGGCTTCATCTCTCCAATTATCGTAGGCGTGGTGTGGAAAAAGAAATTTGCGGGTAGTGGGAAAAAGAATGAGTCTGTAAATAAGGAACTGAAGAACAAGCCCCTCAATAACATATGAAAACGAAATGCAATTAATGGAATGAGGCTGTTAAGGAGAAACAGAAGACTAGCAACCTGAATCACTTAAACGATGAACTGGAAGCAGAATGCATCACTGTCACTCAGAATGAAGGTAAACAGACAGGCAATATACAAAAGAACCACTCCAGGAAAGAGAAGTCCATAACAAGCGAGGAACAAACTCAGAAGGTAAAAGAAACTCGGCGCCATCGAAGGAAGAAAAACAGGTCTCAAAATAATGGGAAAAGGAAACGAATATGATGGAAGAAGAGGAGGCCAAGACGACCCTCCCCGAGCGGACACTGGAACAGGAGCATGAGGAGGAACACAGTGGCGAGGAAGAGAAAGTGACGATGATGGAAGAAGACATGGAAAACAAAGAATGAGCAGACGCTGGGAGAGTGACGAAGAAAAACATGACATTGTCAAGAATGGGAAAGAGTCTGACGCTCTGCCCTCAATTAAGGAACAGACGGGCAAGATGAAAAGGGAGCTGTCCACAGAAGAGAAGTCCTCGATACACGAAGAACAAACTCAGAAAACAAAAAGAACTCGAGGCCGCCGTAGGAAGGAAAAAAGTCTCAAAATAATGTTAATCACTCTAATGACCAAAATATTTGCACTGTTAAAGAGTCCGCATGTGGAGCTCCAGTACCTGAAGAGGTACAAACCATCGTCAATGTAAGATTGCTTACTATTATTGGAAAGGGATCAGTCACTGGTGTGGAACGAGGGGGTGCAGAACACCACAGAGATGGAGAAGAGAGAGTGACTTTGGTGGAGGACGAGGAGGCGGTGCCAGTAGTGCCGGAACTGATTCTGGAACAATAGGAAGAGGAGGCGTAGGCAGTGGAAGAGCATGAAGTGCTATCGACAAAGCCAAAGTAGGCAGGCAGTCAGACGATTCTGATGGCTGACCACAACGACGAGGAAGAAGAAAGGAATGTAATGAAAGACGAAGAGGCCAGGACGACCCTACTGGAGAGGACGCTGGAACAGAAGGGTGAGGAGGAACAGCACGCTAGCGAAGAAGAGAAAGTGACAATGATGGAAAAAGAGGAGGACATGGAAATAGAGAATGAACAGAAGTTGGGTAAAAAAAAAAACGAAGAAAAACAAGACCTTGACGAGGAAGGGTAAGTTGCGATAGTGGAAGTGTTTGACGTGGTGCGTACAATTCTGGAACAAACGCGGGAAAAGGAAAGTCTAGAGGCTCAACACAATTTCCAGGAAGAAACTGTAGAAGTAAAGAACAAGAATGAGCGGGGCGACTCTTGTTTCCCTGCTGGCGAAACTCTCGAAGGGAGTCTGCCGCCGAGGAACAATATAAAGCAGCGATTACTGAGATGGAAGAACAAATCAAGGAAGATGTGAACAGGTCCCCAGTCGCCTTCATAGATCACCACCTGACACACCAGCCACACCAGCACTCTGTAGTAGTCACAGCCTGCTGCGACCTACCCGCCTCCACCATGGCAGTGGCCACCGCCCTCCTACAACTGATCCCTGCAGGATCTTTGCCAAGAAGTCCTGCACTTCCATAGTTAGGCGGGAGGAACGGAGGCGGAGTCCCGACGCAGTTGGAGCGCTATGGCCAGTGGCACAAGATCATGTCACGGGCAGCCTGGCTAACGGCTTGTACTTGCTGGACAGCGATGTCGACCTCACGCTGGTGTGATAGTGGCCATCCTCACCGCCACCGCTTTTGGTCCTGAGGGACACCCTCCTGCACCAGGGCGTGGCACTGCCTGCCTCACTCAACATCTTCAGAAGGCCAGTGTCCATCTAGTTAAATTTCTTCATCAGCAAACCGGAATGGAGGTGGACGTGTCCCTCAGAGGCAAGGCGGCTGTACGTGCCGCGGTGCTGGTAGCAGGTTTCAAAAAGCAGTTTAACACTCTGATGCCCGTGGTTTTGTTCGTGAGATATTATCTTAAACAATTAAACCTTGGCCAAGGAGGTGTCTCTTCTTATGCCATCACACTCATGGTCACCAGCCTCCTGCAGCTGCAGGTCCCGCCTGAAGAACGAGAAAACCCTGCTTCGGTGCTTTTGGGGTTCTTTTATTTTAATGGACACCAATTTTCAAACGCTACGACGGGCATCAGCGTGCTGGAGGGCGGCAGCTACCTACGGAAAGAAGATATGCCCTCCGTCATGCCTGGCGGCCGTCTTCGGGCAGATCTGTGTACCCAAGACCCGCTGACACCCGGCAATGTCCTGGGCAATCGTCTTTCCGTGTTTGGGAGGCGCGAAGGGCCTTCCAGCACGCGTGCCTGCTGCTGGCGCCTGCTCCGCCGTGCTCCTTGCTGGGCCAGTTGGTGCTTGGGTATGGCACTCGCTCGCGATGTCTCCCACACGACCTTCTTCAACACAGCCGTCAGTGCGCACCGCAGCACCAAGGTCCCGTGCTACCTCGGAAAGGCGTCATCACAAGTATCAAGGGAGTTCTCAATTCGTTGCTCAGCAGAAGCATCACGCGGTGTCTCGGCTAACGCTTCAACAAAACAACCAAAAACCCAAGGCACAAAGGGTCAAAAAACAGTCACCACAGTCATCACCAGGGATATGGAGAAGTGCATCACCACAGGACTCAACAACAACGTCACCGCACGATTCACCAGGGATATTACCACAGCTCTATTGAGTACTGGGAGTGGTGTAACCAGAAACCTGAGGAGACACGTCACCATCACGGTCAGCAGGATCATTACCAGAGGGCATTCAGTATCGAGATCAGTAAGGGTACAGAGCGTGGTCTTACGTCAAACAAAATCAGAGAAGCAAGCATGGAGGGGTGGAAGGATCGTGTGGCAGGCACGGCCAGGTCTCAGCGATGGGCTAGGCAGAGGCACGAATAGGGGCGCATAGGGAGGGGCATGAGCAGAGGCCCCAGCAGAGGCAATGATACCAGGCTTGGAGCAGCCACATCGCGAGACAGCATTATAGGACCAATTGAGATGCAGGTGAAGGAGCCTTCAGGTGTCGAGCACAAGGAGATCCTGTCGTAGGATAAGAAAAAGGATCTGGCAATGGATGTGGAAGACAGTGATGAAGCTCAAAAATCACTGTGACAACGCGTAAGAGTCTTTACTGCATAGAAAAGTAAAAAGAAGCCGAGAACAAATTCACAATGTGGGCAAGTCGATGAGTATTTACTGCACTGAAAGTAAAAAAGAAAAACAATAAAAAATAAAATAAAATAAAGACATTGAAGAAGCTGAGAGACAATTCAATGTGTCATCAAGTTATAGGAGTATTTGGTGCTTAAAAAAAAAAAGAAAGACAGTAAAGGAGTAATGAAGCTTATACAAAAATAACTGTGACAAGCCATATGAGTAAATACTGTTTTGAAAAAGCCTGAAAAAAATAATGGAGAAAGCGAAACAAAAATCATTGTGTGAACAAGACGTAGGACTATTTACTGCCTAAAACATAATAAATAATAAAATAAAGAAACAATTAAAGCCATGAAAAATACGACATAGCTGAGACAAAAATATAATAAACAGAAAGTGAAGAAAAAAAAAGTGGGGAAGCCCAGACAAACAGCACTGTGTGCATAAGGAATGGGAGTATTTACTGCATAGAAAAATAAAAATAGATAAAAATATAAAGCGTAGAAAAAAATATATTAAAGAACCTGACACAAAAATCACTGTGACAAGGCGGAGGAGTAGTTACTGTCTTGAAAAATAAGGAAAATAAAAAAATAGGCATTAAAATGAATATAGTGATAAAACTGACACAAATTGAATGAATAAATAAAAGGTTTTAAAAAAAAAAAAACGCTGAAAAAGCAGACAAAAATCATTGTATGAAAGAGACGTAGGAGTATTTACTGCCCAGGAAAAAAATAAAATAAAATAACCAAAGGCTAGAAAAAAGACAAAAGTAGCTGAGACAAAAACATTAAATAAAAAAAATCTAAAAGAAAAAAAATGAAGAATCCGAGACAAAAAAAAAAACAAAAACACTGTCTGCACAAACTGTAGAATTTAGTGTCTATAAATAAAAAAAAAAAAAAAGTAAAGCACAGAAAAAAAAAATTACACTGAAAACCTGCGACAAAAATCCCTGTGTTACTGCCTTGAAAGAAGGAATAAAAAAAAAACGTATGCCTTAAAAAAAGTGAAGACAAATAATAGCAAATAGATTTTTAAAAAGCACAGAAAATAAAATTAAAAGCTGTGAAGAAATTTATTCTGTTACCAAGTGATATGAGTATTTAATGACTTGAAAGTAAAATAAAGATGAATGCAAAAAGCCTTAAAAAAAGAAGTTGAAAAAGCTGAGACAAAAATTACCGTGTGAACAGGATGTATGAGTATTTACTGCTAAAAAAAAGAATGTATATATATATATATATATATATATATATATATATATATATATATATATATATATATATATATATATATATATATATATATATATATATATATATATATATATATATATGTTACGGCCATTTTGGAAAATTGGTCGTTTTACAAAATTGCCGGTCATTATGCAAAAAGACCAAATTCGTGGTCACATTGCAAAATGACCTAAATTTCTCAACATTTTGCAAAACGACCAAGATTTTGGTCAGTTTACAAAATTATCGTTGGTCAGTTTGCAAAACGACCAAGATTTTGGTCAGTTTACAAAATTATCGTTGGTCAGTTTACAAAATGTCCATACAGCAAGCAGGCAGATGAAAAAAAAAGCGAGGGAATGATAAAACGTAGTGAACATAACTAATTTTATTGTGTGTCGACCTTGTTGGAGCAAGAGGCACTGCATTTGCATCTGCTGTTGCATAATACAGAGTTTTTTAAACACTTGCAGCGTCTGGTCATACATGACTTAGTGCAAGAGCATTTAGCGAATCCCTGACCTTGTCCCATTGATTCTGCAATTGCTACTTCCCGCAGACTTACTTCCCGCTCCTGTACAACATCATCAAGTGAAAGGAATTTTTCTAGACATGGAGTAAATTGGTTGCGAGTGTACACTTGTTTAAGCAGGCCGTGTTTTGTACCAAGCTTATATGTGCCATTGTCCAATGCCTGAAAAACAACTGCCTTCACATTAGGAAACTCTGCACGTCCGCGGTCAACTAATGGAACAGGAACCATCACAGTTTCCCCTACCTTGGCTGGTTGAAATCTCTTCACAGAATTATCGATCATTTTTTGGGCTTGTTTCTGTTGTTCTATGTTGGACTTCATTTGTTCAGTATGAATACTCTGACTCCGACTGCAGATGGAACAAAGCACAGACTCATCAGCATCGTTATTCCTCATAGAACACGGAGTATTAGAGTGACATGGGTTCTCACACACACATTGCACACATTTAAACCAAAATATCTTTTGCCACAGGAGATGCAGTTAATGACAGCAGATGCTTCTTCTTGCTTTTCAACACCTGTCTCTTCCTCCTCTGTGTCTGTGACCTCACAGAACTGTAAATACAACACAATTTGGGATCTTGAAACATTGGCATATTTTTCACTTGTTTCCCTAAAGACAATAGTTCTACCTCCATGCCCACGTGCACGATGAATAGCATCGATCACATCGAACACATCTTCAGCGCATACGAATCTAAGATTAGTTCCCTTTTTCTGCAATTTCTTAACGGTGATACCTTCAACTGTGACTTCAAGGATTTCATACTTTCGTAACAAACGATAGTCTTTCTGAGTCTTTTTAATGTTAACACGTTTAAGTTCATCCAAGCGATTCATAATTTGTTCGCATTCATTTCTGTACAACAAACTCGAAGTATTTGATGCCTTCTTCTCCTCAGCCGCTATCAGCTTTGAATAAAAATCAGTTTTTCTATTTTCCATTGTACAGATTTCCAGAGTATAATAAAATACACACAAAGTACTGGGAGTAACACTACGTTGGTCGTCTTCTCCCGGCTTTCAGCAGTGCCTGACTGACCACAGTATCAACAGTCAGCTCCCATTACTATTGTGGAGAGAGAGGGGGGGGAAGAGGGGGGAGGATATTAAGTGAATGATCGACCAGCAATGAACCAGTAATTTGCAAAAGTGAATGACAAACCAGTAAATGAACCAATATCTCCCTTTCCCGCCTATCCTTTAGTCATCCCTTTGTCACATGCTTTTCCATTAATTTCATCACTTATCATTTCTATTTTCTACACAAGCTAACTAATCTATCTTACCTGCCCTGCGATGACGGCGCCTACACATACAAGAGTGAATGACAAACCAGTAAATGAACCAATATCATAAGAGATAATTTACAGGAGAGAGTGGCAGCGAGGCCAGCAGAGATTGAACGAAGATTAACAAGGGTGACATACTCATATGAGTTCAGGGGGAAATCCAGCTGTGCGATAAATGTGTGTGTGTGTGTGTGTGTGTGTGTGTGTGTGTGTGTGTGTGTGTGTGTTCAAAAAGAAGTGGTTCGAACTTTGTGTGTGTGTGTGTGTGTGTGTGTGTGTGTGTGTGTGTGTGTGTGTGTGTGTGTGTGTGTGTGTGTGAGATGATTAGCTGAACCTAAAATAAGGACAGTTAAGCATACTCATTGGTTATGTACTGCAACTGTAACGTTTTATCATTCCCTCGCTTTTTTTTCCATCTGGCTGCTTACTGTATGGAGATTTTGTAAACGGACCAACAAAAATACTGTTTATTTTGTAAACTGACCAAAATCTTGGTCGTTTTGCAAAATGTTGAGAAATTTAGGTCATTTTGCAATGTGACCACGAATTTGGTCTTTTTGCATAATGACCGGCAATTTTGTAAAACGACCAATTTTCCAAAATGGCCGTAACATATATATATATATATATATATATATATATATATATATATATATATATATATATATATATATATATATATATATATATATATATATATATATATATATATATATATATATATATATATATATATATATATATATATATATATATATATATATATATATATATATATATATATATATATATATATATATATATATATATATATACATATATTCTTTTTTAGCAGTACTTACAACAAAAAAAAAAAAAAAAAAAAAAAATATATATATATATATATATATATATATATATATATATATATATATATATATATATATATATATATATATATATATATATATATATATATATATATATATATATATATATATATATATTTACATACTAGAAACCTAGACAAAAATTACTGTGATTAGTTACTGTCTTGAAAAAAAAAAAAAAATAAATAAATAAATAAAAACACTGAAGAAATCACTGAACAAGCCGTAGAAGTTTTTACTGCACCCTCCCCCCAAAAAAAAAAATTAACTAAAGCCAACGAAAAGCCAACTAAAGCCACAAAAAAAAACCAGTCACAAAATAAAAAGACATTTAAGTAGCTGAGACGAAATTATATTTAATAAATAGTCTTAAAAAAAGTGGAGAAGCAGAGACAAAAGTGACTGTGTGGAGAAACTCTAGGAATATTTGCTCTCTTGAAAAAATAAATAAATACAGAAAAACGTAAAAGAACAAATAAATAAATAAAATAAAATAAAGCAGTCTAAAATCACTTTGTGACAAGCCGTATGAGTATTTATTCCCTTCAAAAGGATATAAAAATCATATACCATAAAAAAAAAAAAAGACAATGAATAAACAAAGGCAAAAAAATAATGAATAAATTTTGAAGTCTAAAAAATAAAAATGGAGAAGCTGAGAATAAATTCACTGTGTGGGCATTCGTATGAGAATTTATTGCCCTTAAAGTAAAAAAAAAAAAAAAAAAGTAAATACAAAAAGCCACGAAAAGAAGCTGTGACGAAAGTCACTGTGTGAACAAGCCGTAGGAGTATTTACTGCCTTATAGAAAAAAAAAAGAAAAAAAAAACCGTATCGAAACCAACACAAAAATCATTATGACAAGCTTTATGAATAGTTACTGTCCCGAAGAAATAAACAAATAAATAAATATATTCCTTAAAAACAAAGACTGAAAAATGACAAAAAAAAAAAAATATGGATAAAACATGTAGAAAATGGAAAAATGGAGACTAAAATCACTGCGTGAACAAGCCGTAGGAGTATTTACTGTCTAGAAAAAAATAAATAGAAAAAAGAAACATTGAAGAAGGCGAAAATAAATAAATAAATAAATAAAAATCTAAAAAAAAAAAAAAAAATGGAGAAGGCGAGACACAATGCACTGTGTGCACAAACTGTAGGAGTATTTACTGGTTAGAAAAAAGTAAAGAAAAAAATAAATAAAGGGTAGAATAAATATATTGAAGAACCTGAGACAAAAACCACTGTGTAAGTAAGTATTCACTGGAAAAAAAAAAAAAAAAAGTAAAGAAGGCAACACAAACCTCACTGTCGCAAGCTGTATGAAAATAAACGATCAAGAAAAACAAGCTGAAGAAGCCGAAACAAAAATCTCTGAACAGGCCGCAGGAGTACTTACTGCCAAGAAAAATAAGCAAATAAAATAATACTAAAGGACACTGGAAAAGCTTGGTAAATAATCACTTTGTAAGAAACCGTAGGACTATTTACTGCTTTAAAACAAAAAAAAGAAAAATATGCATAAAAAAAAACAGAGACATTGAAAAAAACAAAAATAATAAATAAGGTCTAGAAATAAATAAATAAATAGATAGATAAATAAATAAAAAAACTGGCAAAAGCCAAGGCAAAAATTATGTGAATAAGTCTCGGTTTACACGTTTTTATGGATTCCGTTTCCATACATCGTCCATCAATGACGTCACCACCGTTTCCGTTCGCGCTACTGTAGTGAGAACCGTGCTCCGTTTTACCTCTCCTTGAATGGACGCCGTCGAGCGGAAGAGATGAATGGAGTTTACCTTTGTACGGAGAGACTCAAGTACATGATCAAACGTTATTGAATCACAGCTTTGTAATGTAATAATGCTATATTGTGAATTGAATATTTTTACACTTCGTGGAAAAAGAGGAGTGACTGGGGTCCCAGCGACAGGTGTGGCACCTGTCGCTGGCCTCCTCCCTAGGAGGAGGCAGTAGACACCTGCCGAAACGATAATTACTCCCAGTGAGGTCTAAAGCACTGTTCAAGGGGTGCTGTGAACTTATCATTAAACCCAGCTGTGACCTCACTGAGCGTTTCCCTTTGTGTCTCACAACACAAGGGGGCAGTCACAGCCTGCCCTCTAAAGACAACTCTCTTCCTCCTCACAAAACTACAAACACCTAATAACACACACACCCTTCACTCAAAAAAATTAAAATCATCATGGCGACTCCTACACCAGCCTCGGAGTCCCCATCTGGGGAGGGGACCATAAATGTCCCCAGGTCGGACTGCCTTTCTGTCGACGACCCTATGTGTCTTGACTTCCCCCTCAACTTTTTCTTCATTAACTTCTGCAACATTCGCGGTCTAAGATCTAATTTTCAATCTGTAGAACACCACCTCTCCTCTTCTAAACCTCATCTTCTTTTCCTCACTGAAACTCAGGTGTCTGAGGCAACTGACGGTAGCCCTTTTTCTGTTCCCTCCTACTTTCTCTATCCTCATTTTCGATCAAAAGCTGGATGCTGCGTTTATGTGCGCAATGACTTAACCTGCTCTCGTGCCCATGCTCTTGAATCTTCCGAGTTTTCCACCATCTGGCTACGACTACAGAGTCACTCTCATACTAAATTTATCTGTGCTGTATACCTCTCTCCTGACTCCTCTGACTAAAAGAAATTCTTTGACTACTTAACTTCCAAAGTGGAGCACATTCTGACCCTCTTCCCTTTTGCAGAGATCTCCATTCTTGGAGACTTCAATGTTCACCACCAGCTTTGGCTTTCCTCTCCCTTCACTGACCATCCTGGTGAACTAGCCTGCAACTTTGCTATCCTCCATGACCTAGAGCAATTGGTGCAATACCCTACTCGTATTCCTGACCGTCTTGGAGATACGCCCAACATTCTTCACCTTTTCCTGACCTCTAGTCCTTCTGCTTATGCTGTCACCCTTTCTTCTCCGTTGGGCTCCTCCGATCACAATCTCATATCTTTATCTTGTCCTATCACTCCAATCCCTCCTCAGGATCCCCCTAAGCGAAGGTGCCTCTGGCGTTTTGCCTCTGCTAGTTGGGGGGACCTGAGGAGGTATTTTGCTGATTTTCCTTGGAATGACTACTGCTTCCGTGTCAGAGACCCGTCTTTGTGTGCTGAGCGCATAACAGAGGTGATAGTGTCTGGCATGGAGGCGTACATTCCTCACTCTTTTTCTCGTCCTAAACCTTCTAAACCTTGGTTTAACACAGCTTGTTCTCGTGCTATACATGATAGAGAGGTGACCCACAAAAGGAACTTAAGCCTTCCATCACCAGAATCTCATGCACTTTATATTTCTGCCCGGAACCATGCCAAGTCTGTTCTCCAACTAGCCAAAAACTCCTTCATTAACAGAAAGTGCCAAAACCTTTCAAGATCTAACTCCCCTCGTGATTTCTGGCATCTAGCCAAAAATATCTCCAATAACTTTGCTTCTTCTTCTTTCCCTCCTCTACTTCAACCAGATGGCACCACTACTATCACATCTATTTCTAAAGCTGAACTCTTTGCTCAAACCTTTGCTAAAAACTCTACCTTGGACGATTCTGGGCTTGTTCCTCCCTCTCTTCCACCCTCTGACTACTTCATGCCATCTATTTAAATTCTTCGCAATGATGTTTTCCATGCCCTCGCTGGCCTAAACCCTCGGAAGGCTGATGGTCCTGATGGGGTCCCTCCTATTGTTCTCCGAAACTGTGCCTCCGTGCTTGCACCTTGCCGAGTCAAACTCTTTCAGCTCTGTCTGTCAACATCTACCTTTCCTTCTTGCTGGAAGTTTGCCTACATTCAACCTGTTCCTAAAAAGGGTGACCGCTCTAATCCCTCAAACTACCGTCCTATTGCTTTAATTTCCTGCTTATCTAAAGTTTTTTAATCTATCCTCAACAGGAAGATTCTTAAACATCTATCACTTCACAACCTTCTATCTGATCGCCAGTATGGGTTCCGTCAAGGCCGCTCTACTGGTAACCTTCTGGCTTTCCTTACTGAGTCTTGGTCATCCTGTTTTAGAGATTTTGGTGAAACTTTTGCTGTTGCCCTGGACATATCAAAAGCCTTTGATAGAGTCTGGCACAAAGCTTTGATTTCCAAACTACCCTCCTACGGTTTCTATCCTTCTCTCTGTAACTTCATCTCAAGTTTCCTTTCTGACCGTTCTATTGCTGCTGTGGTAGACGGTCACTGTTCTTCTCCTAAATCTATTAACAGTGGTGTTCCTCAGGGTTCTGTCCTGTCACGCACTCTCTTCTTATTATTCATTAATGATCTTCTAAACCAAACTTCTTCCTTCTTCTTCTACCACCTTCTTCTTCTTCTTCTACCACCCTGCACTTTTCCACGTCTTTTCATAGACGTCCAACCCTTCAGAAGGTAAACATATTACGCAGGGAAGCCACAGAACGCCTGACTTCTGATCTTTCTAAAATTTCTGATTGGGGCAGAGCAAACTTGGTATTGTTCAATACCTCAAAAACTCAATTCCTCCATCTATCAACTCGACACAACCTTCCAGACAACTATCCCCTCTTCTTCAATGACACTCAACTGTCCCCCTCTTCTACACTTAACATCCTCGGTCTGTCCTTTACTTATAATCTGAACTGGAAACTTCACATCTCATCTCTAGCTAAAACAGCTTCTATGAAGTTAGGTGTTCTGAGACGTCTCCGCCAGTTTTTCTCACCCCCCTAGCTGCTAACTCTGTACAAGGGCCTTATCCGTCCATGTATGGAGTATGCTTCACATGTCTGGGGGGGTTCCACTCATACTGCTTTTCTAGACAGGTTGGAATCAAAAGCTTTTCGTCTCATCAACTCCTCTCCTCTAACTGACTGTCTTCAGCCTCTCTCTCACCGCCGCAATGTTGCATATCTAGCTGTCTTCTACCGCTATTTTCATGCTAACTGCTCTTCTGATCTTGCTAACTGCATGCCTCCCCTCCTTCCGCGGCCTCGCTGCACAAGACTTGCTTCTTTCTCTCACCCCTATTCTGTCCACCTCTCTAACGCAAGATTTAACCAGTATTCTCAATCATTCATCCCTTTCTCTGGTAAACTCTGGAACTCCCTGCCTGCTTCTGTATTTCCACCTTCCTACGACTTGAATTCCTTCAAGAGGGAGGTTTCAAGACACTTATCCACCAATTTTTGACCACTGCTTTGACCCTTTTATGGGACTGGCATTTCAGTGGGCATTTTTTTTATTAGATTTTTGTTTCCCTTGGCCAGTATCCTTCCTACATAAAAAAAAAAAAAACACCGCAAAGCATGTAAGCAAAAGCACATGGATGGACTGGACAGGTTTTAGCCCCACAGACTGCAGAAACGCAACAAGCAGCTATGGTAATGACAGTGTATTAATAACTGACAAGCAGACAACCGGAAAATACTAGCATACCCTCCCTCTCCACCACACCGTGCATTAATACAGCAGATACTACTGCCCTCACCGTGCCTTGCAGGATTCACTAGCGTGAAATTTACTGTACAATAAATGACACTCTTCTCCTCCTCACTGGCCTCTCTTCGTCAACTGCGAGCAGCAAGGTGGCAAGAAGTGCACAAATTCCTTCTCGAGGAGGTCTCTTCTCCGCGCCTCCATGTTGACAAACATAGATACGGAGATGGCGGTGAACTCCTCCGTTTAGTACGAACTCCGTTTTTGTGATGTCATTGATGGACGGTGAACGGAGACGGAATCCGTAAACACGAACTAGTGTGAACCGGGCCTTACTGAGTCTTGGTCATCCTTTGGCGAAACTTTCGTTCTTCTCTTATATATTTCAAAAACATTTCATAGAGTCTGGCACAAAACTTTAATTTCCAATCTACCCTCCTACAGCTTTTATCCTTCTCTCTGTAGCTTCCTCTCAAGTTTCCTTTCTGACCGTTCTATTGCTGGTGTGGTAGACGGTCACGATTCTTCTCTTAAGTCTATTAACAGTTGTGTTCCTTAGGGTTCTGTCCTGTCACCCACTCTCTTCCAATTATTCATCAATGATCTAAACGAAACCTTTTATCCAGTTCATTCCTATCCTGATGATATCACCCTGCACTTTCCATGTCTTTTCATAGATGTTCAATCTTTCAGGAATTAAACAGCTCACGCTGGGAAGCCACAGAACGCCTGACTTCTGATCTCTAAAATATCTGATTGGGGCAGCGCAAACTTCGTATTGTTCAATGCCTCAAAAACTCAATTTATCCATCTATCAGCTCGACACAACCGTTCAGATAGCTATCACCTCTTTTTCATTGACACTCAACTATTCCCCTCTTTTATACTTGAACATCCTCGCCTCGGTCTGACCCTTATTACTTTTATAATCTTAGCTGGAAATTTCACATCTCAGCTCTAGCGAATACAGCTTTTATGAAGTTATGAGCTCTGAGTCGTCTCCGTCAGTTTCACCTCCCCCTCCCACACGCACACACACACACACACACACACACACACACACACACACACACACACACACACACACACACACACACACACACAAACACACACACACACACACACACACAGCAGCAGCAGCAAACCCTGAACAGGGACCTTATCCGTCAATATATAGAGGGATTACGCTTCACATGTAAGGGGGGTTCTGTTCACAGCACTTTATTGATAAGGTAGAATCAAGAGCATTTCGTCCTATCAATTTTTCTCTTAACTGACTGTCTTCAGCCTCCCTCTCTTCACCGCAATGTCGCACGTCTTGATATCTTCTAACGCTATTTTCACACTAACTGATCTTCTGATCTTGCTAACTGCATGCCTCCCCTCCTCTCATGGTCTCGCTGCACTAGACTTTCTACTTTCTCTCAACCCTACTCTGTCCACCTCTCTAATGCAAGAGTTAACCAGTACTCTCAAGTATTCATACCCTTTTGTAAAATCTGGAACTCCTTGCCTGCTTCTGTATTTCCTTACTCTTATGACCTGAACTTTTTCAAGATCTGAATATTTGATTATCCAATTTGACTTCACTTTGAGAACTGACACCCATGCGGGCTTTTTTTTTTTCAAATTTCTGGTGCCCTTGGTCCTCTTACATGAAAAAAAAAAAAGTCCATAATTAAGATGTTGACAATGCACTATCAATCGCCAGCATAGCAGAGGTTTATATCAGTGATGCGGTGTGTGTGTGTGTGTGTGTGTGTGTGTGTGTGTGTGTGTGTGTGTGTGTGTGTGTGTGTGTGTGTGTGTGTGTGTGTAAACTTAATTCACTGCCTGCCTCTCCTCTGACCTCCGATCGTTCCTACATATTTATATGTATCACGTATACATGTATCCACTCACTATTTTCTCTCATATTTATTTTTAAATGTTTTCTTTTGTTATATTTATTTATTTATTTATTTATTTATTCATCTTAATAGATGATATCATAAGAACATAAGAATATATGAAAATAGAGAAACTTGCAACCATGCATCCGGCATAGATGTGGCACTCCCTGTTTAAAATATGCCTGCACATTTCTACTGTCATGTCCACACATAATTTTTTTTTTTTTTTTTTCATATATGAAGGACACTGGCCAAGTGCAACAAAAATCTAATAAAAAAATATGCCCACTGAAATGCCAGTCCCATAAAAGGGTCAAAGCAGTGGTTAAAAATTGATGAATAAGTGTCTTGAAACCTCCCTCTTGAAGGAATTAAAGTCATAGGAAGGTGGAAATACAGAAGCAGGCAGAGAGTTCCAGAGTTTACCAGAGAAGAGGATGAATGATTGAGAATACTGGTTAACTCTTGTGTTAGAGAGGTGGACAGAATAGGGGTGAGAGAAAGAAGCAAGTCTTGTGCAGCGAGGCCGAGGGAGGAGGGGAGGTATGCAGTTAACAAGATCAAAAGAGCATCTTAGCATGAAAATAGCAGTAGAAGACAGCTAGATATGCAACATTGCGGTGGTGAGAGAGAGGCTGAAGACAGTCAGTTAGAGGAGAGGAGTTGATGAGACGAAAAGCTTTTGATTCCACCCTGTCTAGAAGAGCAGTATGAGTGGAACTCCCCCTGACATGTGAAGCATACTCCATACATGGACGGATAAGGCCCTTGTACAGAGTTAGCAGCTAGGGGGGTGAGAAAACCTGGTGGAGACGTCTCAGAACACCTAACTTCATAGAAGCTGTTTTAGTTAGAGATGAGATGTGAAGTTTCCAGTTCAGATAATAATTAAAGAACAGACCGAGGATGTTCAGTGTAAAAGAGAGGGACAGTTGAGTGTCATTGAAGAAGAGGGGATAGTTGTCTGGAAGGTTGTGTCGAGTTGATAGATGGAGGAATTGAGTTTTTGAGGCATTGAACAATACCAAGTTTGCTCTGCCCCAATCAGAAATTTTAAAAAGATCAGAAGTCAAGCGTTCTGTGGCTTCCCTGCATGATATGTTTACCTCCTGAAGGGTTGGACTTCTATGAAAAGACGTGGAAAAGTGCAGGGTGGTATCATCAGTGTAGGAGTAGATAGAAGATAGATAGAAGTTTGGTTTAGAAGATCATTGATGAATAATAAGAAGAGAGTGGGTGACAGGACAGAACCACTGTTAATAGATTTAGGAGAAGAACAGTGGCCGTCTACCACAGCAGCAACAGAACGGTCAGAAAGAAGATGAGATAAAGTTACAGAAAGAAGGATAGAAACCGTGGGAGGGTAGTTTGGAAATCAAAGCTTTGTGCCAGACTCTATCAAAAGCTTTTGATATGTCCAAGGCAACAGCAAAACTTTCACCAAAATCTCTAAAAGAGGATGACCAAGACTCAGTAAGGAAAGCCAGAAGATCACCAGTAGAGCGGCCTTGACGGAACCCATAATGTCGATCAGATAGAAGGTTGTGAAGTGATAGATGTTTAAGAATCTTCCTGTTGAGGATAGATTCAAAAACTTTAGATAGGCAGGAAATTAAAGTAATAGGACGGTAGTTTGAGGGATTAGAACGTTCACCCTTTTTAGGAATAGGTTGAATGTAGGCAAACTTACAGCAAGAAGGAAAGGTAGATGTTGACAGACAGAGCTGAAAGAGTTTGACTGAGCAAGGTGCAAGCACGGAGGTACAGTTTCGGAGAACAATAGGAGGGACCCCATCAGGTCCATAAGCCTTCCGAGGGTTTAGGCCAGCGAGGACATGGAAAACATCATTGCGATGAATTTTAATAGGTGGCATGAAGTAGTCAGAGGGTGGAGGAGAGGGAGGAACAAGCCCAGAATCGTCCAAGGTAGAGTTTTTAGCAAAGGTTTGAGCAAAGAGTTCAGCTTTAGAAATAGATGTGATAGCAGTGGTGCCATCTGGCACCACTGCCAGCAAAGTTATTGGAGATATTTTTGGCTAGATGCCAGAAGTCACGAGGGGAGTTAGATCTTGAAAGGTTTTGACACTTTCTGTTAATGAAGGAGTTTTTGGCTAGTTGGAGAACAGACTTGGCATGGTTCCGGGCAGAAATATAAAGTGCATGAGATTCTGGTGATGGAAGGCTTAAGTAACTTTTGTGGGCCACCTCTCTATCATGTATAGCACGAGAACAAGCTGTGTTAAACCAAGGTTTAGAAGGTTTAGGACGAGAAAAAGAGTGAGGAATGTACGCCTCCATGCCAGACACTATCACCTCTGTTATGCTCTCAGCTTACAAAGACGGCTCTCTGACACAGAAGCAGTCGTCATTCCAAGGAAAATCAGCAAAATACTTCCTCAGGTCCCCCATCTAGCAGAGGCAAAACGCCAGAGGCACCTTCGCTTAGGGGGATCCTGAGGAGGGATTGGAGCGATAGGACAAGATAAAGAAATGAGATTGTGATCGGAGGAGCCCAATGGAGAAGAAAGGGTGACAGCATAAGCAGAAGGATTAGAGGCCAGGAAAAGGTGAAGAATATTGGGCGTATCTCCAAGACGGTCAGGAATATGAGTAGGGTGATGCACCAATTGCTCTACGTCATGGAGGATAGCAAAGTTATAGGCTAGTTCACCAGGATGGTCAATGAAGGGAGAGGAAAGCCACAGCTGGTGGTGAACATTGAAGTCTCCAAGAATGGAGATCTCTGCAAAAGGGAAGAGGGTCAGAATGTGCTCCACTTTGGAAGTTAAGTAGTCAAAGAGTTTCTTATAGTCAGAGGAGTTAGGTGAGAGGTATACAGCACAGATAAATTTAATATGAGAGTGACTCTGTAGTTGTTGCCAGATGGTGGAAAACTCGGAAGATTCAAGAGCGTGGGCACGAGAGCAGGTTAAGTCATTGCGCACATAAACGCAGCATCCAGCTTTTGATCGAAAATGAGGATAGAGAAAGTAGGAGGAAACAGAAAAGGGACTACTGGTGGTGCCTCAGACACATGAGTTTCAGTGAGAAAAAGAAGATGAGGTTTAAAAGAGGAGAGGTGGTGTTCTACAGATTGAAAATTAGATCTTAGACCGCGAATGTTGCAGAAGTTAATGAAGAAAAAGTTGAAGGGGGTGTCAAGACACTTAGTGTCGTCGACAGAAAGGCAGTCCGACCTGGGGACATTTATGGTCCCCTCCCCAGATGGGGACTCCGAGGCTGGTGTAGGAGTCGCCATGATGATTTTAAAATTTTTGAGTGAAGGGTGTGTGTGTTATTAGGTGTTTGTAGTTTTGTGTGGAGGAAGAGAGTTGTCTTTAAAGGGCAGGCTGCGACTGCCCCCTTGTGTTGTGAGACACAAAAGGAAACGTTCAGTGAGGTCACTGCTGGGTTTAATGATAAATTCACAGCAGCCCCTGAACAGTGCTTTAGACCTCACTGGGAGTAATTATCGTTTCGGCAGGTGTCTACTGTCTCCTTTCAAAGCTCCCTAATGACTCGGAGGCGACAACTCAGTTACCAAGTTTATTCCTTTCATTTACCACTCTACAAAGGAATCAATTTTTAAGTATCTTTTTTTTTCTTATTATTATTCAACATTATCAAGATTATCATCTTAAGCTGATTACTCGTCTCTTTACATTAGATTGCTTATGTTATTTTTAGTTAATTTCAAGATCACATCAATTGACATGTATTTTCTTTTATATATGTTTCTTACAGATTGGAATTACAGTTACTCAAATGTACGTTTGATTACTATAATGAGAATTATTTATACAAGTAAATATTTCACAGCTTCAACAACATGGACGGAAAACTTTCGCCAGAAGAGGGCAAGAAGAGGGAGGAGAGCAAGGAAGGGTACATAACAAGATGGAAGAGTGTTATTCCTTGCCCTCCTGTGCCAGACACAAACCTTGCTTCTTTCCTTTTGAGAGAGATGGCCAACCATGGAGGAAAGCAGGCATTGGTGAGGAGGAGGAGGAGGAGGAGGAGGAGGAGGAGGAGGAGGAGGAGGAGGAGGAGGAGGAGGAGGAGGAGGAAAAGAATGAAATCAGATTATTTAGGAGGAAAAGAATGAAATCAGATTATTTAGGACAGACGAAGGAAAAATTCAGCTTTATTTGAAGGATGAAAGGTGAGGTAAGAACTTGAACCAAAGCCTGGAGAGAGAGAGAGAGAGAGAGAGAGAGAGAGAGAGAGAGAGAGAGAGAGAGAGAGAGAGAGAGAGAGAGAGAGAGAGAGAGAGAGAGAGAGAGAGAGAGAGATCCAGAATCATTGAAGATAAGGAAGTGATGGGAGGAAGAGGACAAATATTGGAGAAGAAAAAAAGGAGAGGAAAGGTTGAAATGGATCACCACCACCACCACCACCACTAATAATAATAATAATAATAATAATAATAATAATAATAATAATAATAATAATAATAATAATAATAATAATAATACTGCTACTACTACTACTACTACTTCCACCACCATCACCGTCACATCCACACCAACACACCGACAGGTCGACGCCGTCACTGGACAGCACTACACCTACAGCGACATATGTGCGATGGTGCCGCGCGTGTGTGCCAACCTTGCCGCGGCGGGCGTGAGTGCCGGGGATGCGGTGCTGCTCGTCTCCCCAAATGGCATAGAATTCCCCATAGCCCAGTTGGCTATCCAGCTCCTTCCCGCCACCTGTGTGGCAGCAAGCCCCTTTCTCTCTCCAGGTGAGGCAAATCACATAGCGCTTATGAGTTGTCATTTTGCCTTAGGTATTGTTTTGCTTCTACCGTGACCTCCCATATACTGTGTTGCCATTTGTGTTATTGTGTTACTCCTACAGCGACGTCCCGTGTACTGTGTTGTCATTTCTGTTGTTGCCTTGTTCCTACATCCACCTCCCATATACTGCATTGCCTTTTGTGTCACTATGTTGATTATTCTGATTATTACTTTACTTGAGAATTTAATTTCAGTACAGACTGAGACCAAAATGGTTATTGTTACTCCTTTCGCTTTTATTGGGTTGAGGGTACTGCAAATATATAAAATTACTAAAAAAAAAAAAAAAAAAAGAATATATATATATATATATATATATATATATATATATATATATATATATATATATATATATATATATATATATATATATATATATATATATATATATATATATATATATATATATATATATATATATATATATATATATATATATATATATATATATATATATATATATATATATATATATATATATATATAAAGAGCCCACTGAGATGCCAGTCCCCGAATAGGGCCTGTAGCGGTAGTCAAAAATTGAAGGATAAGTGTCTTGAAATGTCCCTCTTGAAGGAGGTGAATTCATAGAAAGGTGGAGATACAGAAACAGAAACAGGCATGCAGTTGCAGAGTTTACCAGAGAAAGGGATGAATTGCACTACAGAGGTGGAAAGAATAGGGATGAGAGAAAGAAAAGAGTCTTGTGCAGCGATGCCACTGGAGTAGGGTAGGCATGCAGTTAGCAAGATGAGAAGAGCAATTAGCATGAAAATAGCGGTAGAAGATAGCTAGAGATGCAACATTGCGGCGATGAGAGAGAGACTGAAGACAGTCAGTTAAAGGAGTGGATTTGATGAGACGAAAACCATTTGATTCCAACCTGTCTAGAAGAGCGGTATGAGTAGAAACCCCCATACATGTGAAGCATACTCCATACATAGATAAGACCCTTCTACAGAGTTAGTAGCAAGGGGGGCGGAAACGTCTCAGAACACCTAACTTCATAGAAGCTGTTTTAGCTAAAGATCAAATGTGAAGTTCCAGTTATAAGTAAAGGACAGACCGAGAATGTTCAGTGTAGAAGAGGGGACAGTTGAGTCATTGAAGAAGAAGGGATAGTTGTCTGGAAGGTTGCATTGAGTTGATAGATGGAGGAATTGAGTTTTTGAGGCATTGAACATTACGAAGTTTGCTCTGCCCCCAAGATAGATGTGATAGCAGTGGTACCATCTGGTTGAAATAAAGGAGGGAAAAAAGAAGCAAAGTTATTGGAGATATTTTTGGCTAGATGCCAGAAATGACAAGGGGAGTTAGATCTTGAAAATTTCTGACACTTTATATTAATGAAGGAGTTTTTGGCTAGTTGGAGAACAGATTTGACATGGTTCCGGACAGAAATATAAAGTGCATGAGATTCTGGTGAAGGAAAGCTTAAGTACCTTTTGTGGCCCACCTCTCTGTCATGTATAGCACGAGAACGGGTTGTGTTGAACCAAGGTTTGGAAGGTTTAGGTCGAAAAAAAGAGTGAGGAATGTACGCCTCCATGCCAGACACTGTCACCACAGAGACGGGGTCCCTGAAACGGGAGCAGTAGTCATTCCAAGGAAAATCAGCAAAATACCTCCTCAGGTTCCTCCAACTAGCAGAGGCAAAACGCCAGAGGCACCTTCGCTTAGGGGGATCCTGAGGAGGGATTGCAGTGATAAGATAAGATATAGATATGAGACTGCGATCGGAGAAGCCCAACGGAGAAGAGAGGATGACAGAATAAGCAGAAGGATTAGAGGTCAAGGATATTGGGCGTATCACCAAGACGTTCAGGAATACGAGTAGAGTGTTGCCCCAATTGCTCTAGGTCGTGAAGGATAGCAGAGTTAAAGGCTGGTTCACCAGGATAGTCAGTGGAGGGAGAGGAAAGCCAAAGCTAGTGGTGAAGATTGAAGTCTCCAAGAATGGAGATCTCTGCAAAAGGGAAGAGAGTCAGAATGTGTTCCACTTTGAAAATTAAGTAGTCAAAGAATTTCTTATAGTCAGAGGAGTTAGGTGAGAGGTATACAGCACTGATGAATTTAGTTTGAGAGTGACTGTAGTCGTAGCCAGATGGTGGAAAACTCGGAAGATTCAAGAGCGTGGGCACGAGAGCAGGTTTAGTCGTTGCACACATAAACGCAACATCCATCTTTGGATTGAAAATGAGGATACAAAAAGTACGAAGGAACAGAAAAGGGGCTACTGTCAGTTGCCTCAGACACCTGTGTTTCAGTGAAGAAAAGAAGATGAAGTTTAGAAGAGGAGAGGTGGTGCTCTACAGATTGAAAATTAGATCTAAGACCGCGAATGTTGCAGAAGTTAATGAAGAAAAAGATGATAGGGGGTCTTAAAACATTTAGGGTCGTTATCAGAAGAGCAGTCCGACCTGGGGACGCTTGTGGTCCCCTCCTTAGATGGGGACTCCGAAGCTGGTGTAGGAATCGCCATGTTAATTTTTAATTTTTGAGTGAAGGGTGTGTGTGTGTGCGTAATTGGGTACTTGCAGTTTTGTGTGGAGGAAGAGAGTTGTCTTTAGAGAGCAAGCTGTGACTACCCTTTTCTGTTGTGAGACACAAAGGGAAACGTTCAGTGAGGTCACAGCTGGGTTTAATGATAAGTTCACAGCACACCTTGATCCAGTGCTTTAGACCTCACTGTAAGTAATTATCGTTTCGGCAGGTGCGTGCTGCCTCCTCCTGACACCACAGAAAGGGAAGAATAATTGAGAATACTGGTTAACTCTTGCATTACAGATGTGGACATAATAGGGGTGACAGAAAGAAGAAAGTCCTGTGAAGCCAAGCCGTGGGAGGAAGGGAAGCATGCAATTAGCAATATCAGAAGAACAGCTAGCATGAAACATGCATAACCGCATATTGTAAAAGATTTAAGAACCTTCCCTGACTTGGGGTTCAGTAAACTACTTCTTCTGCTACTGATTTTCTTTTAAACCCTCTTATCAGCCTACAATACTTCTCAAGCAGCTCATGTAAATAAATGTCTTCTTTCCACACCATCAGCATCCATGTTGTTTGCCTCGCTTGTGATGTCTCCACACCATGCTGTAATATCTTCCAGTCTGGATAGCAGACCCATTTTCTGCTATCTGGAGTGACCTTACAAATAAACGTTTGTAGTTGTTTCACATTAACCAGACACATATATTATCATACCCACAGACGAGCTGGTCCACGTGATGAGGGTGGGTATGGCGAGCTGGGCTGTGGTGGACGAGAGTGTGTTGGGAGTGATTGAAAAGGTCACTACCATGCTCCCCAACACCCTAAGAGAAATATGGGTGATAGGTTCCTCCTCCAAAAGCCATCCTTCCTTCTATTCACTCATGAAGACGGAAAGATGGGCTGCCTGGCCACCGCAAGTAGAGGTGAGGGAGACAAGGAGGGAGCGAGGTCAGTCAAGACAGGACTGTGTTGGGAAAGGGCATGTTTGTGCTCTTTACATTTACATTTTGTTTCTTGAACTGCACTTTTTTTTCTTTTCTTGCAACGATCTTTCCTTTCCGTTTCGTATCAATATGGTATAATATTTCTTCTCAAGTGTGTCAACACGACAATTTAAATTTCTCATTTATTTAATTACTTTACCATTATCTCTTTATTTTTATTTATTTATTTTTTTTACACAAAGAAGTATCATTCCACATTCCGATGTCTCGACATGTACTGATCCTTCGCTATTGCTCCAAATCAGCTTACACATGAATATTATCTTTTGTTTGATTATGTTTTCGGCACTAATACATATGTAAACTTCCATCCCACAATATATTAACGAGGCTGAGATATGAGCAGAAAAACACTAAGGAGCCTTCATCACAGCATATGAATTCGCAGTGATGTTTTCCATGCCCTCGCTGGCCTTAACCCTTATGCTTAAGGCTTATGGACCTGATGAGGTCCCTCCTATTGTTCTCCAAAACTGTGCCTCCGTACCTGTACCTTGCATAGTCAAACTCTTCCATCTCTTTCTATCAACATCTATCTTTGCATCTTGCTGGAACTTTGCCTACATTCAGTCTATTCCTAAAAAAGGGTGACCTCTCTAGAGTTTTTTAATCTACCCTCATCAGGAAGATTCATAAACATCTATCACTTCACAACCTTATATATGTATGGGTTACCTCGAGGCCGCTCTACTGATTATCTTCTGGCTTCCCTTACTGAGTCTTGGTCTTCCTCTTTTAAGGATTTTTGGGGAAACTTTTGCTGTTGCCTTAGACATATCAAAAGCTTTCCATAGAGTCTGGCACAAAGTTTTGATTTCCAAACTACCCTCCTAAGGCTTCTATCCTTCTCTTTGTAACTTCATCTGAAATTTCCTGTGACCGTTCTATTGTTGCTGTGGTTGAAGTCAAAAAAGGTGTGGTTGAAGAAAAAGATCTGCTATCAATACCCTCAGACACCGAACTCTCCATGAGGAAAAGATAACGTTTAGGGGATTACAGGTGAAAGTTTGATCCTTGGAAATAAATGATGTTAATGTAGCTTGACTTATAGGAAGTGTAAAGACACCTCGTATCCGAAACCGAGGGGCCGCCTGACCTGGGGACATAATGATCTTTATGTAAGCTTGAAACCTGCCCTTTGATAACATGATGATGATCAGAAAAACGTTGAATCCCACAGAACTCTTCCTTCAACCCAGCAAGGGAGGTGGCCTTGATGCAGTTTTCCTCAGGGACAACAGGTCTCACCAAAGGTGTAATGCTGTCTCATCGCAACTTGCTCACACTCTACATGCAAGTCAAGTAAGCCATAGAAACGATTTTTTCATTTCTGTAT
This sequence comes from Scylla paramamosain, assembly GCF_035594125.1. NCBI lineage: Eukaryota > Metazoa > Arthropoda > Malacostraca > Decapoda > Portunidae > Scylla > Scylla paramamosain. The sequence goes on from NC_087167.1 coordinate 16,734,720, forward strand.
ACATCCCGTAACACTCCAATTTGCATCTCTCTTTTCCGCCACTTCTTTCTGAATCCGACTCCTCTTATTCCTTTTTCTTTGTCCAGATGTTTTGTGGAGGATGTGGACAATAAAAAGAAGGCCAGTGGTGAACCTGACTCTGAAGCAGATATATTGAGCAGGGTGCTTCTGTTCATCCCTCTACACCACAACTATGCCACTGTTACGTTTAATTTTGTTGTCACTGTTGGCGGTTGTTGTGTGATGATGAAAACGTTCTCCCCACATTCCTTTTTCAACGCGTTGCAAAAATATAAGGTGAGAGAGAGAGAGAGAGAGAGAGAGAGAGAGAGAGAGAGAGAGAGAGAGAGAGAGAGAGAGAGAGAGAGAGAGAGAGAGAGAGAGAGAGAGAGAGAGAGGTTGGGGAGAGAAAGTGCAAGTAATGTTGCAATACGCGGCTGGAATATATAGATGCGATGTTGGATGTTACGGAGGGACCAGCTATACTTCCCATTCAGTTTGACCTATTGCACGACACCCACCCAACCTAAACAGACATATCAATGGCTCCACCTACTCTCATCTCATGCCCCATGCGGTCTTCCTCCCGCAGATTACGTATGCGCCTATTGTGCCGCACATCGCCAACTTCCTGCTCCACACACCCTTGCTGAAGGAATACGACATCACCTCCCTCAAGTCGCTGATTAGTGCATCAGCCCCGCTTCCACCCTCGACTAAACAGGCCCTCACAACAAGGGTGAGGAACAATTTGCTTTGTGTTTTCATTGGTCAGTCTTTTTGTTAGGGACTGCGGTGATACAATGGTCCCAGAGGCTTGAGGGCTGATGGGTTCTAAGGCCCACGGATTCGAATCCTAGCCACGTCCGAGGTTAGGAGGAGCATCCACTTGAAGTAACGTCAAACTAAAGTTCTCTATAAGGTGGTGCCATTCCAGACTCTTAAGGCAAAGCTGATAAACGTTGTGGTTGTTCTTTAATTGATAATTTACCTCTAATGAGTAATAAAGTTGGAAACGCTGTAATAATAACAATAATAATAATAACAATAATGATAACAATAATAGTAATAATAATAATAATAATAATAACAATAATAATAATAATAATAATAATAATAATAATAATAATAATAATAATAATAACAACAACAATAATAATAATAATAATAATAATAATAATAATAATAATAATAACAATAATAATAATAATAATAATAACTATCAGTTTTCTTGATGCAGGCAACCCGAGAGCTGAAATATACACGCAAGATAATTGTGATAATAAATTACTAATATCAAAATTAAAGCTATTACTAATGCGTGTGTGTGTGGTGGTTTTCAACTTTGGATGTGTGGGAGGTTTTTAAGTGTTGTTGGGATATAACAATTGTAACATAAGCAAAACTCTCAGGGTGAGTAATGATGATAGAACAAAAAAATAATCGGTTCAAACTTGACAAAGTTAGATTAAAAAAAAAGGATAGAAAGGAAATGGTTCTTGACTAGAGTGGTAGATGAATGGAACAGACTCAGGAATCAAGTTATTAGTGCTAAGTCATTACGGACCTTTCAAAGAAAATGAGACAAATTTATGGATGAGGATGATAAATGAAGAGTTGTTTCATACAGGCCTGACGGCTTCTTGCAGTTTCATTTATTTTGTTATGTTCTTATGTATGAGTGGCTTGTAAGTGCAGTCAGCAGTTTAAGGGTGGTACTTGAGAGAGGGGTGAAAATTTCATGGCAGGGGAGGGTTTGTGGGTTTTACTCCTTCTATAATTTGCTGAAGTGTCAATGGGGATGGTTGACCGTTTTGATTTCAAACTTTAGGCTTTTGGCAATGTCTGTGGGCAGGTGTGGAGGTAGATAGGTAGGGATCGAAGGGAAGGAGACCTTGGCATATGGTGGCATAGTGAGTGTTGTTTCCGGGACCTGTTGGTCGGTAAGCTAATTAACACATGGGAAAATGGGGTGTTGGTTTTCCGAAAGCCTGTCAGATTTCACTTGAAGCAAAGTGAGGAGCTACTATTTTTTATGTGTTGTATTTGTTGGGTGACAAGATTTCTTGACCTGTTTTACTTCTCTGATGACTGTTTCTGAGGACTTTGTAGTTTTTAGTGCATTTAAGGGCGCTGCACCTACTATGAGTCTTTTGATATGAAGGGTTGTCCACGGATGTCTGTTGGGTGCTTGCGGGCAGCCTTGAGTGTGAAGAAGTGATGGTAGGCTTCAATGATAGTGGTTTGGTAGTAGATCGACTCACCTACCATGTCCTCAGCTTCTATGACCTCAGTCCTAGTGTGATCCAACAACAAAAGCTACGAAGAGCAGAGTCCGTGAGAGGTCTGTACTGCGCCCATAGCCTCACTGCCGCCACCTCCTTCGAGTATGTGTCCCCTGATGGGGCCACTGTGGGTGTGCTCCTCGACGAGACCGAGGCCCAGGTGTGCATGGTGGACGACCTGCTGATCCCCTGGCTGCAGCGTACGCCAAGGGAAGGAACGCCGACAGGATGTCCTCCTTCGGTGACTTCGTGGTGCTGACAGATAATTGTGAAGCCCTTACTGCCCGCATCAATTCCTGGGAAGTTTCTGACGGTGTAGTAGCGCCAGGTTACACCCCCGAGGCCCTGGGATTCCTGAGGATAAACTGAGGAAACTCCTGCGTGCAAATGGACCCTAGCTACGAAGGAAGCAAGCAGGAGTGCAGGACCATCTTCAGCTTGACTCTGGAGCAGCGCAGTAACGATGCTATCATTATCCTAGACCTCCACACCAATGTTGTCACTGAGAAGGACCTTCCGGCCACACAGTTCGGGACATTTTCGCGGCCAGCACTGCAGTCAAGTACATTCAATCAAACTCTGCCTGCTAGGCCAACTCCGGGCAGGTCACCGAGATCAGCAGTCCAGAATACACTGCATGAGGCTGGCCGGGGACAAGGCTGCGGCACCACCCTTCCATGCTGGGGCTCAAGTTCAAGGCCAGGGTGGTGGGAGTTGATGTCCAGAGGATGGTTTGGTGGTTACTGCATCCAAAAGCAGGAAGAAGAGTCAGAGTTATTAGTCTTCCAAGTCAGGTAGGATAAAGTCTAGGGTGCTATGACCGAGATTGGGGAAGTCGACAACTAGCTTAAAAAGAGTGTTCCTAAATGATGGTCGCGTCGATGTTGTTCCGTTCGGAAGTGGAAGGCAGAGCAAAGGTGAAACCAGAAGGGATGAGGAAGGACCTTAAGAACAAGGAACTTCAAGATGAGTAGATAGCTGCTGTTGTCACAACTACTTTACAGTAATTACTCCCTCAGATGGGCTGTGCCATGAGACAAGGTTACGGGCTTACTGAGACCTGCGCTGGCGTCGCCACCACCATCCCACATGTTTATTCCAAGATGGGTTCAGTGGGACGTGTGATGCCCTACCTGGAGGTGAAGGTGAGAGAGAGAGAGAGAGAGAGAGAGAGAGAGAGAGAGAGAGAGAGAGAGAGAGAGAGAGAGAGAGAGAGAGAGAGAGAGAGAGAGAATACTTTTATTTTTTACTTACTCTGTGAGTGAACTGTTTGTGCATGTTTATCAAACGTGTACTCACACTGCTGCAAATGAAAAGAAAAAAAAATAGTTTGGCAGGAAGCAAAAGTTTAAAATGAGGTATTTATTATATTTGTGTTTGCCCAGCTCATGTTCCAGACACAAGTATTAAACACACACACACACACACACACACACACACACACACACACAAACTGTTACGACCAGTTCCAGCCCCTCTAACAGCTGCCACTCCTTCGGGTCAGCTTCTCCCTAGACTGCCACCATTGCAGCTCTGTGCAGCTCTGGCCTGGGCTACGTGAGCCCAGGCCAGTCCACGGGTCGTACACAGTTACAAGCCTCAGCCTATAGGGAAGAAATATACAACGCCAACTTCTCACACAAGCTGAGAATGGACTTGCCCACCCACGTGTGAAACAGACACAGACAGTAAAGATGCCACAAACATGTGGTTATAATATCCCGTGGGCTACTTCCCACAGGCGGGTCACCCACTGCCCAGCAGGATATTACAATACTCTAGGTCCGAGCTCAACTCGTCTCCAATCTATCAAACGACAGACTCAAACCCCTTTAATATTGGTGAGCCAGGAAAGAAGATGGTTGGACACGGACTGTAACATGAAGTAGTCCTCTAGCCATGACAAAGACAGTAACGAAACAAAAAGACCAGTAATATTCAACACACACAATGACTCTCAGACGCAGGGACTTCAACAAGGGGAAGAGAGAACAGGCGCCTGCTCACACACAATGGACATTGTACTAAACACAAGCACAGACGGTGAGTAGCGCCAAGGTCAAAGAAAGACTTTTCAGTACGTCCAGACTAACCATGGACTAATCCCACGAGTGGGTTTCCACAATATAATAATTTGAGTGGTGCACGACTAAGTCCAACAGAAGCACAAGTCACCTTATGCCCCATAACACACTCTCCCAAGCTCGGGGCTTGGTCACGTGACAGGGAAAGGGGGAGGGAACAGGAGAGGAACAGGGGTAGCTGGGAAGGTGGAGGACACAACCCAGTACAGCGCCACACTCTCACGTGATCTCTCTTATACAGCGGAACCTCGGTTTTAGAACTTAATTAGTTCCTGAATGACGTTCGAAATTCGAAATGTTCGAAAACCAAAACAATTTTCCCCAATTTTCCCCATAAGAATCAATGTTAAATGGATTAACCTGTTACCAGACACCACTCTAACCTGTCTTAGCGGCTTATGACAGACGCTCCCACAGCCAATATGGCTGCTTTACAACATCTCCAGCTCACAAATTATTATCCAGAAAGGATGTATTGAATGAACTTAGTGACACATAACTCATCAGAAGATACACTGTGTGAGAGCACAGGGACACTAGATTTTTAGAGGGCAATAAATTACCGCCCCGTCATAGGAGAGAACCATCCGCCATGCGGGCAGGTGGGCGGAGCCTGTATCAATGCGCGCGGGCCGAGGTGAGCTTGGCACGACCTTGCTCGGCCTCACTCCCAGCCAGGTCACCCAGCGCCCAGGACGTGCCCTCCTCGACTCCTCCCGAACCAGCCTGCAGAAAGGACAGCGTGGTGCAGCGGTAAGCCGAAGCCCTGACCAACGAAGCTGGCTTTCATCGAAGCAGACTGGAGGAGTGAGTACACCAGTGGAACGCCTGGGGTGAGTTATTTGTGGTAAGGCCTGTTAACAAGATTTCATTTCCAGTCACCTAGCGACCACGTGGTCGTCGCTCCTTGCC